>NC_065529.1:35045887-35287574 GCF_006386435.1 Epinephelus moara | reverse complement strand
AGCTTTTAGCGCACCTTCGGCGAAGCCTTTTGGCACAAAACTGTCACTGCGCCAAGCTGCATGTGTGGACACCTCCCCCTGCTGCGCTGCCACACCCATCTCAGCGCACCTCAGTCTGCCAAACTACCAAACTGAGCGCGCCTCGGGTTGCGCTGCTCGAAACTAGCTCTGCGCGGGGTTCGCCACCCTGCGCCACCCTGCGCTGCGCCGGGAAACTAGAGCCCAACATGTCAACAACGCCTTAAGAATTATTTTTTTGCAAATTTGACACAACCTTTCACTTTGAGTCAAGGATGAACTGATTAGAATTTAGAGGTCAAGAGTCAAGGTCACTGTGACCTTGCATCTGTCGTAGTATCTCAAGAAGGCCTTAAGGGAATGTCCTTAAATTTGGTAGAAATATCATTTGGACTTACAATGAACTGATCAGAATTTGGTGTTTGAAGGTCAAGGTCATTGTGACCTCACAAAACATGTTTTTGACCATAACTCAGTATTCACATGCTAATTATGACAAAATTTCACTCAAATGTCTAATAGGATAAAATGAAGTGATGACATTTTATATCCAAAAGGTCAAAGGTCAATTTCACTGTGCCATCATGATGTTGTATAAAACATTTCTGGCCATTATTTAATATCATAACTCCATAACTCAGGAACAGAAGGGGAGACATTTGGTCAGATACTCGTTTTGGGTGACAACCTTAGAACTGAAGTAATGGTACGGATCCTCTGTTCTGCTGCGGGGAAGATGTGTGCGAAGCATCCATGTTCTCACAGACATGGATGTAAACTGTAAGTGTACCTAGTCTGTGTGTCAGAGCCATACAACCACAAGGTGGTAATTCTAGTTTCTAAAAATGTAATCTGTCACTGTGCAAAGAAGTTGATCAGTAATTAATGGACTTTCTGTCTCTTCTGCATTTTCTACTCTCCAAACTCTACTTCTTACAGCAACTGGACCTCCATGCCTGCCCCAAGACCATAGTCTTCATCATCCACTCCTTCCTGTCTGCGAAGGTCAAGCGACTCGGCCTCCTGGCATGATAACGGCCAACCATCTAGAACATCGACAATAGGAGTATTCAATAAAACACACAGCCAGAAGACTCTGAGACACCAGAGGATGTGGCCCCAGGAAAAGATGCTGACTAACCCCTCCTTCTCAGCCCTCCTAGGCCTCTGATCGTCTCTGGTCAGACACCTGCTGGTCTCTGTAGGGGAACGAAGAGAAAACTGCAACACTGATGGACCTTTGTTGAACCTGTAGTTGTAAAGTAAAGAGGTTTTACAGATGGCGTAAGTCAGCAGCCACTTAAGGGATCTGACATCTGTCAAGTCTGTTACGGTGGGTCATCACACTTTCTGATGGCAAACTGTGTGAATGAAAATGACAGCCTGCATCTTAATGTTTCGAAGCTTGAAGTCCCAAACATTTTATGTTGTTTTTGCCCCATTGTTCAGTTCTGTTTTGTTTCATGAGTCACGGCAGGCCTTTGTCATGAGCATCCTTTCATCTTTCAATCTTTGCTTTATGCGCTGTGAGCAGTCACAACAAGTTATTTCATAAAAGTCCTGATTGATGTTGGACAAACTTTGTTTTTCCTTTTATAAAGGCAGCTTCAGTGGAGTGACAGAATGACATGACTGATAACTACACGATCAATAGTCTGGACTGAACAATGTACAGAATACAACTATATGCTCTTTATGTGGATTCTTAAGTTGCCTTTACCCTGAATTTTCATAAAAGAAGCGACATAATTTCTGCTGAAGACGACTTCTAAATGCCAAATCAAATATAGCAGCTGAATTTCTTTTCTCCCCTCTGTCTGTCTTCTTCCCTGTTTTAAGTGTGCTCACCCATGGCCTAACAAAGAGAAACAACTAACAGAGTATATTATAAAAGGCTTTTTTTGTAATTGTGTTTTAGTTTAACCAATAAATTAGATAAAAACTTATAATTTTCCTAACATAAAAAGACACCCTCTTTAAATCTGGATAGTCTTAGTCAGACAGTGTGACTGTGCAATTTCATATCAGCTCATGTGAAGTACAAACAAGAGCTCTTGTGTTTTTAGAGTCTTGCAGACAAAGGTTGTTCCGTAATCACGTATTGATAGATGACAAAGAGTCGTCTGAAAGAGCGCCAGTCCAGCTAAGCTACTTCTCCTGTATTATTGAGCTTTCAAGTAGAGTTTAGCTCTTAATTAAACCATTTTATAGTGCAGTGTTTTCGTCTGTACTTAATAATTTAATCATGAGAGGGGACAAACGGTCCTCATCAGAAACCACTAATGGTCCATTTTCTACACAATTTGTCCAACATTTAAATATGTTAATTTACCATATAAAAAGATGAGTTGTTTACATCATCAAGTGTTTGTTTTTTTCTTTTATTATTTGTGTCGACTGAACATCCAAATCTTATTGGGGCCTTCTCTCTGTGTCCAACACTAAACAGACTTGTATTAATATATATTTCAAAACTAAAACCTGTTTGCTTTCAAGAATAAAAATGTATTGTATATTCTTATTTAAACAAAGGTGTGCCTTGCAGGGTTGTTTGTATATAAACATGTAATAAACTTTGTTAACTTTTATGGATTGCTTTGCATGTGCTTTATTGATAGGCTATAAATGTGATTTTATGTGGGTGAGAGGGTGGAGCTAACCCTAACGCTAGCTGCTAGCTTTGTTAGCGAGGTGCATTTACAGTCTGGAATTAACTGGGACAATGCTAATGCTAATTAACAGGCTTAAAACCATTGAAACAAAAGCCCCATTTCCACTGAGCGGTACACTTCACTTTTTTCCGTTTTCATTGTAAAAAGTTGTGGATGGTACCAATGGAACCATTTCGTACACCCATTTTTGGTCCCCCCTCTGTTGGGGTACCGAGCACACAGATCTGGTACTACAAGGTGGAGCTGTGAACACTGCAGTCAGTTGATTGGTCAATAGAGGACGGTCACTCTGCTCAGTGCTGAGCTGTGGGTGGTTGTGAAGCTTGTGTAACCACTGTTCATACTGTGGAGAGTTTTATTAGTAAACTGTAACTTTAATATTAAAGGATGTTTTGCTGCCTCTCACAGCAGCTGGAGTTGGGGTAAAAAATAACTTAATTTCAATTTCAATCCGACAACTTTGAATTAATCATTAATTACTTTAGTTTTTATTGTCTCTCTTGGATGACACACTTTCAGTAATGAGTGGATCTTTAAGCCTTTAAAAATATATAGTTATATTTAATTGGATTATGTGAACAACCTATATTCTAATCCTCAAAGAAAAAAAGCGTCACGGAGCGTTGTTCCTGTGGGCTAGAGCAACACTAAACCCCTGAGCTTGCCTGAGAAGGACTAAATGCACAAACCCACTATTTTTAAATATCCCACTGAGAGAGACTCTCACTGCAGCCTGTTCTATTTTGTTCTGAAAATGTCGGCGTTTAACCAGCGTTAACCTGTGGACGATAAGCGAGGTGCAGATTGATAAAGTAGGAAATACAGTGAGTGCTGGACAGAGCAGTGAGTGACAATAACCCCGCCCATATTTAAGGGTACTGTTTGTGGTGGAAACGCAAGTGTCTAGGTACCATGACTGAAGGGTTACTTTTGGTTCCAAAGGTACCAAACTGAAAGTGTTTGGTGGACACGGGGCTAAAATGTACTTACTTGCTAAAATTGAACATCTGACTCCCCAGAAGGTTTTTTAGTACGAGTAAACGTTGAACAAGTTAAACTTCCATGAACTGAAAATACACTGAAATAGACAGCTACAGCTTTATTCTGTGAATCTGGGGTTATACTATGGTTACATTACCAAACCAAAACTTTCACTTGTCAACAGACGGCACTCACCTGTGAGTCAAAGCAGCCATGCCCTTAATTATGCATGCTTTTAAGCCTCAATGAAATTTAAACAGACAAGGTTTATAAAAATTAATCCCCGTACAGCTTTCATTAATAGGGGAAATTAGCCATAGAGACCAAAACTGTTTCTTGTACCGGGCTGTAAACATGTTTATTGCTGCTGTAAAGTTGGGCATTTTAACACGAGGGTCTATGAGGATTGACTCACACTTGGAGCCAGCCTCAAGTGGCCATTTGAGGAACTGCAGTTTTTCAGCCCCAGAGTTTGCAGCCTGATCCTGAAAGATTCTTTCAAGCTTAATTTGGATTTATTGCTCACCATCATCAAAGAAAACCCAAATTTTGTCAGAGCAAAGGAAGTCCTGGTGGAGTTGACACCTGTGTCTTGAGCACACACACTCAGATCATATTTATTAACTTCTTTATCGCCTGATGATTCTCAAGATGGAAACAAAGGCATGCATTAGAAGGAATAACATTGAGACCCTGACTGTTTGTGAGAAGAGGATTGAATAAAATTATCTATCTCTCCACCTGTCCATCTATCCATCTGCTGTAATAGCTCTCTCAAACAGTCTTGTA
The DNA here is from genome assembly GCF_006386435.1 of Epinephelus moara. Lineage (NCBI taxonomy): Eukaryota > Metazoa > Chordata > Actinopteri > Perciformes > Serranidae > Epinephelus > Epinephelus moara. Next base: position 35,283,114 of record NC_065529.1, on the reverse strand, counting down.
AAGTCCTTTTCTAAGTTCGTCCTAATGCACTTTTCACATCCAGCTGCAAGTTTTAATGTCATATCTCATGGTCTTTAACGATCCGTTCCACTGCGCCGCTTCAGACAGCACATCCAGCCTTCGCACAGTCTTTATTTAACAGTCCCGGCTGGTGGTCTGACAGTTTTATTAAGTCCAGACAGATCTGTAGAATGGGAAGTGCAAAGATGATGATGATGAGATGCTTAAGTCAGCGGGGTGTGTGATGGAGACAGTTAGGCCTGCTGCTAGCCATTGTAAAAGGAGCAAGCAAACAGTCCCCTCTTATATGCTTTTACTGCCACGAGACAGCGTTATCACTGAGGCGCAGATGCTGTTTGTTGCTGTGTAAAGTGTGTGTGTGTGTGTGTGTGTGTGTGTGTGTGTGCATATGCTTTTCAAACACACGTGTGCATTTGCATGTGTGTGCCCGAACAACAAATGGAAGCGGGAGCGTCTCGTAATAACAAACTGTGAGTTGTGTATCAGCCTATCAAACCAGAATGGAGTGTTCACATTTGATCATATCTTCCCTCTCGCCCTCCCTCCCCCCACCTTCTCGGCCCCCCACTCCTCTTGTTGAGATGTTACCATGGTAACGGCAGGGAGCTCTCAGATTGGCTGCGTCCGTCTCTTCGCCTGAACTATGGTTTCGCTGCTGAAATTGCCAATCAGCCTCTCAGATCCGCTGGAGAGGAGGAGGAGATTGTGTGAATATATTTTGATTAACAAAAATGGAAGGGCACTTAGGAGGGAGAGGAAGGGGGAGAAAATTGTCAGAAAATATGATGTTAGTAAGGGAAGGGGGCGAAGAGAAAATGTTGCTCTGGATAGAATACACTCTGCAATCCCTCCTTTTGTGTCGAAGCCTGGAGAGCAAACACTATTACATTCAAAAAGAAGGAATATTGACTCTAAATAAGATTGAATAGGCACTGTAACACTTCTGCCGATCGGGCATTAAGGTCTATGTTTGAATTTCCATGATAACAACCAGGAATATTGTGTGACTGTAGACATTAAAGGTGAAGAGACTGGAGGCGAGACAAGTCCACACTGATCCAGGTATCCACTATAAGGGTGTTTTTGTGTTGTTTTAGCCCAAATTTTATTCATACCATCTTATCAAATCAAAATGTTGTAGCATGATGAGGCAAAGCGTCCACTGTCAGCTGCGTTATCAGCCAACAATAAGGCGTCTTTGGCAGCTGTGATGAAAGTCTCCCTTCAGAAAGATAGTCTTTTCAAAAAAGTGCGCTGTCTGTGCAGCAGAAAGAAACATAAATACTGTTGAGATTCTTGCAACATGACACACAGAGAAAGGGCTGTGGCATTTTTTGCTCAAGAGGGAGAAAACTACCAGAATGCACTGCTCTGTACCAGACAAATTAACAGTCCCGAACTACAAACAAGGTCAGTTTTGACTCTTTCTATCATACTTTTTTTTTTTTTTATCCATGGTGGCTTTATATTTGTAAAACTTTCCTGGAGCCAAGAAAAGTGATTTAAAAACCTGTCATGTCATCACAATGTAAAGTCTACGAGCTGAGCAGGAACTCGTGGCGAGGTTAGCAGAAGTAAATGCGGAAGCTACAAACATTTTTTTACATACGTGCCATGGATGTATTAAGAGACCTGGATACAGCATTGAAGGCGGGCCCCCGTTCATTCCTATGAAAGCTGCTCAGTGGCGCGTGAAGCCAAAAAGGCTCTGTTTCTGTGGTATGAAATTACACGGATGATCGGCGCTCCTCCTGCATCGTTTGGCCCATAGAGCAGGTACACTAGAGACCTCCACCGGATGAGCCAGCTACTTCTGGTTTAGTGCTCTGCTAACTTGATAGGGGATAAAAAGATTCAATCTTGTGCTTTTCTAGACTTTCAAAACATTATCGGACCAAATGGATCAAATTTTGATAATGAAAGAAGTTAATTTGTCGGGGCTGTAATGTTAAAAAAATTTATCCATTGATTGACAGACATCTCTTCCCAGTGTAAGTCTATGGGGAAAAAGTTTTTGAGCCGAGGGGCATCACGTGACGGACTTGGGAGTTGTAAATTCTGCTGTGCAGCCACTGCTAAAATTGGCTTCACTGTCACGTGTACTTCCTTCATTCATTCATTTCCATAACTGCTTATCCTGTGTTAGGGGTTGTGGGGGGGCTGGAGCCTATCCCAGCTGACACTGGGCGAGAGGCAGGGTACACCCTGGACAGGTCACCAGACTATCACAGGGCTGACACAGAGAGACAGACAACCATTCACACTCACATTCACACCTACGGACAATTTAGAGTCACCAATTAACCTGCATGTTTTTGGACTGTGGGAGGAAGCCGGAGTACCCGGAGAAAACCCACGCTGACACGGGGAGAACATGCAAACTCTGCGCAGAAGGGCTGCCCCATCCCGGGGTTCGAACGAGCACCCCTCTTGCTGTGAGGCGACAATGCTAACCACTGCATGCACCAGACGAGCAGCTCCATTGAAAAGAATAGGTGCCATCTTGGCATCTGTCATGGGTATAGGTATTATTATAAATCTATAGTTTCGATGTGGGAAACAATATGGCGGCCAGCACGTAACAAATGATCTGGAATTACAGTTAGACAGTGCACTAAAATATGTCTCTGAAAACATATTTGGCAAGAAATAGGTAATACAGTAACAGAATCTCGGTTTATATTTGATCAGCAATATCAATATTTTCAACCTCCGTTTTCACAGTGAAACAATATGGCGCCCACTTCCTGTTTATAAATTCTCATATTACAGCCAAACAGTGCATTAAAATATGTTTCTGAAGACATTTTAGGGGAAATAAAGGCGATACACAAACAGAATTGTGGGTTATATTTGATCAGCACTGCCTAGTTTTACAGTTTGATCTGCAAGAGAGAGGTGCGTTTCTCTCTCTCTCTCAATCCGCTTCTTCACTCTTTGTGTCTGTGGTTGATGGCATACAAAAACGCAGAAGTACAATCTGTAGTTCAAGCAAAAGCTTAAGAGCTGGAGAGATGAGCAGGGAGATCTGAGTGCTGTTGAGATGAGGGAAGTTCTGGTACAAAGCTGGTTAAAAATCTCCTTTAAGATTTATTTGTCTTTAACACTGTGATAAAATAAAACTGTTGTTCTTTGGAGGATAAATGAGAGCATTCACAAATGTAGGAAACCTACTGTGGCAAGTTGTTGGCCTCAAAAAGGCTGTAAATATAAAAGGGCTTAAAAGTGAGGAAACACTGAACTGATCCAACTGTAGTAAACCAACATCAGGAGCAAATACACCAAACATCACTGAAATACTACATGAAGTAAATTCATCTTGCTGTGCTTTTTAGCACAGTTTGCTGCCCTACAATCAAATAAACCTGATTATTATTGCACCCCAGCTCTGGCATGTAGTCAATAAAATGTTTCCATAACTGTAGCTTTGCTCCCTCTGCCTCGCTCCATCCTGTCGACTTTCCATATTCCAGCCTAATGACAGGTTTTACGTCCTAAATGCTTTATAGCTCCTGTAAAAATATCCTATATGAGGCTCCACAATCAGTATTTTTTAAAAGTTTAACTAATCACAATCTGACATTTTTACTAGTTCTCTTTTCATTTTTAATCATTCGTACTTTGTCAGATTCTTTGTTAAACTAATAAATTAGACAATGATGAAAAGTTGTTATTTAAATGGAAAGCAATCAAAGTGGATATGCCGCTTTTAAAATGACAAAATTAAAGTGTCCTCTTAAATAACTGCTCAGGAAGCATTCTGAGATGGCACGGGCCCAGCGTGTCCATTTGGCATCATTTTTACACTTTATTACTTTATTAGAGCTTCGTCAAGTGGAGCATCACTTCTGTAAAACGAACCATTAGCAAAGGTGTTGATCAAAATCACCAGTATAGCTGCGTGCTCATTGTGTTTACTGTCTTCGTCATTTCCCTTTGTAAAGCCATCATCACACTCTTCAGTATACAGTAATCACTATTATCATCAGTGTTGTCATCATCGTCATTATGAAGGCTGTGCGTCTTGTCCTGGGGTCTGACTGAGTCATCGCTCTCTGCACAGATCAGCAGGCTTTCTTTACAATGCTGCGCATAATCAGAAGATCAAGTGTGGTTGTGAATGCAGATCTCATAAAACTTGAATAGCTGCAATGTTTTTGCCAGACTTGTGTCTGTGCACCTGAGATCAGCACTGGAATGTGATGAAGTACGCTCACAAGCAAGGTAGTGATTATAATATCTTTTGGGTGGGTGGTACTGCAGTTCTGCATGTGGTTTGTCCAAGTGGTGTTGCCATACCTCAGCAGAAGCTGTTGCTCCACTGCTGTGGGTAGGTACAATCAATATCAAACACTGTCTCTTTATTTGATGACTTTCAAATATATTAACAAGTGGAAAGTGAATAGTGAATACGAGTGTGAAAGTGTTAATCATTTATGTTGCGCTGCATGAGTAGGGGAGAGCAACACAGTCTAACACATTTTAGTTTTGGTTAAATGTTATTAACACTGTTTGAGATTTTGTTTTTTTTTGCTCTATTCTAGCAACATGCACATCTCTGCTACAAATGAACAGTTGTGTTTTTCTAGAACTTACCTTTCTTCTTCACTTGCACCAAGAAGTGGTGGAAGTGAAATGTTACAGCGTACCCAATGGATGGTGTTGGCTTTAACACTGGCTGAAAAAGTCTCTTAAACATAATTATTCAATACAATTCAATCTACATACAATAGGTCTCCATCTGCATCATGGGAAGGATAGGTACCCATACAGGTATCCATCCATCTGTTAGTCTATCATTGATATTCAATGGTCGGACTGAATAGAATGGGTAACCTAGATCCACATGTCAAAATATGAGTATCAAATGTATGAATATTGATAAGACTGTAAAACTGTGTGTCAGTAAGATACCTGAGGAATAAAAATACAAAGTATATCTCGTGTAATTGACCCTACTGTGTGGAAATTATATCAAGCCTAGCTAACACTTGCTAGGTGTTGGTAACATGCATCAAAATGGTGCTATGTTTTACGCAACAAGACAGTTGTTAAGAAGATATATGGTTGGATCGGTGACTTACAGAGACAGCCCAGTAATAAAAAAACAAGTATGACAAAATGTTTTACTTATGTTGGCTGAAAACACTCTTTGTTACTGAACTCTGCTTGAACACGTCCAATCTCTGCAGAATTTTGTGGGTCGCTGTTTGGTGGTATTGTGGTCAACTGGCCGGAGGCACGAAAGGATGGACCTTTTGTAACCACTTAAAAAGTGCACGTTACAATTTACTCCATTTTAGGAGGTTCCCCACGCTACCTAGTAGTAGCAGTAGTAGCATTCTTGCTGTACATGCATATGATAAATGAATAATGTAATACAATGGGAAATGAGTTTTCAAGTTCAGATTTGGTCCCCCCGAGTGTTGAATCCATGCTACGGCTACTTTCCTTGAACATCACCATTTTTACACAACTTCAGTAGCTAGCTAGCTAACCCTACACTTTTCAGGGTTTGATTTTGGTTTTGGAACAGGGAAGAAACGTATATCTTTTTCCAACCTCTCCAGGTAACGAGTATCATTAATACACGACGTGCCCCAGGCTCAACATTTAGCTCCAAATCCACAAAACCAGCCTGAAAATGAAGGAAATCTGAAACGACTGCATTAGAGTCAATGGAGCACAGCTGTGCTGTTGTCGGACCCTGGTCTGAGCCGGCCTGATGCTACGTTATGATTGGCCAGTCTGCATCCGGGGGGTGGGACTTAGCGAAGTGTCACTTAAAATACATACCAAACAACATCTCAGGAGGGTATTATTGATAACCCAGTCGTGTAAAATGTAATCATTATTAAGGTTATACACATTTTTCTGATTATACTTTTGTAAGATTTTAAATGCAGGACTTTTACAGAGTCTGTTTCTACTTTAAGTAAACCTTTTGACCAGTTTTATTATTTTTGACACAGAACAGCACAAGCATGTATTAGTGCAGTTGACAAATGGATAATTGCAGAACACAGAGGAAAACAAATGAAAAAACAAGAAAACACAAACAAAAGAACCAATTCGTCCACCCACACAGTCCAACCCTCTTGATGCTTTGCAGTTCAGACAATTACCAGACTATCTGTCAGATACATTTTACATATAGGGTTTAACAGCAGCTCTTGTCTCATACAGTAAGAATGTTTTTATACAAGCAATCAACATTTCTCAAATTTAAAAGAACATAAAAAGATGAAGGCCCGTACTTAATGTATAAACTATGCATGGCTTTTTAATCTTTCAGTAACACATGTCTTTGGTAATCTGCCATGACAGCAGCTAACACGTAAGGTTCAGAGGAGAATGGCCAGACAGGTTCAAGATGATAGAAAGGCAACAGTAACTCAAATAACCACTGGTTACAACCAAGGTCTGCAGAAGACCATCTCTGAACCAACAACACGTCCAACCTTGAAGCAGATGGGCTACAGCAGCAGAAGATCACACCAGGTGCCNGTTTAAACACCACAGCCTACCTGAGTAGTGTTGCTGACCGTGTCCATCCCTTTATGACCACAGTGTTAACGCACCATGTGACAAAGCTCAAATCATCTCAAACTGGTTTCTTGAACATGACAATGAGTTCACTGTACTCCAATGGCCTCCACAGTCACCAGATCTCAATCCAACAGAGCACCTTTGGGATGTGGTGGAACGGGAGATTCACATCAGCCAACAAATCTGCAGCAACTGTGTGATGTCATCATGTCAACATGGACTAAAATCTCGGAGGAATGTTTCCAGCACCTTGTTGAATCTATGCCACCAAGAATTAAAGCAGCTCTGAAGGCAAAATGGGTCCAACCTGGTACTGGCAAGGTGTGCCTAATAAAGTGGCTGCTGAGTGTATATTAAATGTACATGCAGCAGTCACAGTCTGCAGTGTGTTTGACAGCAGACAGATGGCAGTAGAGTATTGAGGAAAGGGAGGTCGCACTGGTTTTAGTTCACCCTCAGAGACAGTAGGGGTCTCTGTCTCTCCACACAGAGGAGCCACAAAGACAGCTCTGGTGCTCAGTGGGGGAAAGAAAGAGAAAAAGCATTTAAGCTTTGATTGGTCCTGACCTAATTCAGAACAGGACATCCCACAATATTCAATACTCTATTTCTTGTTTTCCCTCTCTCTCTCTCTCTCTCTCTCTCTACCCTCTATCTTTTTTTCTCCTCCCTCTTAACACAAAAGGACTAGAGAGAGGAAAGAGGGCAAGAGATTAATACTAAGGCTCGAGCTGAGCAATTCATATTCCAATTGGAGGAGCATGTTATCTATTTTCTCACACTCGTTCATTGTGCTGCTCTTCCTGAGAGGCATTCGAATCAAAGCAACAGGAATCAAACAGGACTTTCAAGGAACCGAACAATGGCGACAACATTTAGTCTAGGGTTGAACATTTCAACCTTGCACAAGAACCCAAAAGGAAACAACTGCACAATCACTTTCACATCAACTCCTCAATAACCATGTCAAATATGTGCAGAGGGATGGGTGGAGGGGTGGTGGGGGGGGTGAGGCTAAAGCTGAGTCCTGTGTCATTGGAAAGTCATTCATCCAAGCTTAATCAATCTAGGTTGTTTGATTCAATTCAAACTGCCTCCCGGGCAGAAGAAGAGAGGAAGAGAAAGGCAGAAAATGAGAGTTGAGCTGAGCTGACTCTTTCTAACTTTGACAAGGCTTCTCGCTGTCTCTTGTCTCCTTCATTTTCCCCCCTTTTTTTCCTTTCATTCTCTCTATCGTTCTCTCATCCTCCTCCTAGAGGCAGGAATTATAGGTGCTCATTTCATGCTAAGGCATAGCTTGGATTTCTTTCTTTTTTTTTTTTGTCAGTCACCAGTATTTTTTTAATATTGTTATTACTACTGTATGTCTTAAAGACCAGGTTAGGGTTATTAAATATGCCAAAGCGAATTGTATTTTCGCTCAAGTAAGCTCCTTGGAAATATTCCATCAGGGCACCCTTTTATTCTTTCCAAATGTAGTTATGAATTTTAAAGTAGACTTGTATTACTGGAGGAGAGAGGTGTGTGATCAGAATACTGAGCAAAGCCCAGATTGGAATTCCTTGTTCTTGGAGCATTGAAAGGGAGACTGTAGCTGTCAACAGGAGGGGTAAAAAAAAGGGATACGGAGAGAATGGGGGTTAATATTGGCAGCTGGTGATGATGAGCACACTTAAGTTTGTTTTTTTGTCTTTGTTTGAGGCTGTGGAAATGGGCCAGATTGCTTTCAGAAAGGTGTTATGTCAAAGCAGCTCACAAAATGAGCGCATAAGACAATAGCTGATAAAGAAATGCACGTTTTTCATTGACTCTCATGCTTTCAAGGGTTAAAATGCTTTTTTTTTTTCATAGCAACACCATCATATAGACATTCAAATCCAACACCAACACCCCATCTTGCCTTCATTTTTTGGTATTCATGAGCATATGCTCCTGTGTGAAGTCCCCTGTCAATAAATATGCACAGTCTTAATTGTTCCCATCGTAATTAGACTACAGTTCTGTTCTTTTTGGCTCAGGTGTATGTTAAAGCTCTTTCTTTTGTTTGTGGTTTGGCACCTCTGATGATTTCCATGACAATCATTTGAGTGAGCGAGGAAGCGAGAAGAGGGGAGAGGGAGACAGGGAGAGAGAGGAGGTGAGAAACAGTTGCTGGAATAAAGCCCCATCTCAATCTGAATAGCTTATTAATAGAGCTGGTCCCAGGCAAACAGATGGCAGCTGCCAAAAACAAACAGAGAAATCACAGAAATGAAAACCCTAATTCAATTAGGTGGGAAGCATTCCTCACTGCAGCAGTTATTGAGCAGTTTCCATTAATTTGATAATCCATTTTTTTTTTTTTTAAAGGAACGTATTAAAAAGTGCCGTTTTCAAGAATGCTCTCCTCTGTTTATTATCTGAGGCTGACAAGCAGAGAAAGAGTAGGCCGTGAGCTGCATGTATGTGGGTGTGAGAAGAAAACAGGATTTAAGTCATTACTGGTTCACGGTTAACAAATGCAATTAAAGTTACTAATGAATGATAAAATTCCAGAGTGTATAATAAAAATTTATAGTTTAGGTTAGAGGAGTCCAAAAGATCGGTGACTTAGGTTCTGGGCTGTTCACATATTAGCATATTAACATCTGTAACAGAAAGAACAGAAAAATCAATAGGCTTTTGGAGTTTGTGGGTGATGCTGTGGTTGTATCTTCATCTAAGGGACTGTTTCAAGGCTGCGTGTGTTACGGTTTCATAGTCTTGGGACTCAGAATACAAGATACATCTACTGCTCATGAGATGGAAATGTCAGTCTGCTGAAATATCTCAACAACTACTGGATGGATTGCAGTGGAATTTTGTACATTCATGGTCCCCAGAGGATCAATCCTTCCATCCTATTGGGATGTTATCACCCTATTAAATGGCTGTTATCTGTGGTTTGAAGCCTATGGGTCAGCAGAGGCCTTCTACACCTACTGGTAGGTTAATTCGGCTGTTATCAGCCCATTCATCCATTACCAGTTTGTTAGGTTTCACTTTTTACTCTCCTTAGGTTTAGGCACCAAAACGATATGGTTAGGTTTAGAAAAAGATCATGTTTGGGTGTAAATATTGGCCTAAAATGGGTCTCGAATCTTGGTCTCCTGAGTGAAAGTCCTGTGTTTTGCGGGATTTATCCATGTTGAATCGCCGTACCTACCACATAGGCTCCGCGACAACATAGAGCCTACGCTGTACCCTATGCTGAAGCCTGATGTGCACCTCTCCAGAAATGTGACTACATGTCGCTGCGACGCAGACCTCCTGTCTATTTTTGTAAGCTGAAACCGTTTCCCTCAGTGGAAACGAAGCTTTTATTCAATATTTCACAGATAAGAAACAATAAATTGTGAAGACAATAAAGCCTCCACAAAATAGCATTTTAAGTCTTGTGTGTGATTTATCCTGGCTTCATATGAGCAGATGAAATCTCAGCTCGTCGCTAGGCTAATTTACACAATGTAAAATGCCATAGACTTGTGCTAAAAACATTAGCACGTTGTATTTGTTTGGAAAATGTGTTTAGTATAAGACGGTTGTTTTGTTGGTGAGTTATAATGGAGCCGGATTTTGTTGTTAAATGTTGCTGTTGTCCCTGGCTTCATATGAATAGAAAAGTCTGTTAGCTGCTAGGCTAATTTATATAATGTAAAATGCCATAGGCTTGTGCTAAAAACATTAGCATGTTGTATTTGTGGGGAAAATGTGTCCAGATAAAGACAAGTGTTTGTCTGTGAATGCTGCGAGTTATAGTGAAGCTGGTTTGTGTACTTGTGTTTGAAGTTGCCACTATTAAGCCATGTTTAATGTGTGTTTTGAATTAACTAAACTTTACAGCACTTCACAGAAACCCTGCTGCCAACTAATGTTTTGGAGGTGTAACTGCAGAGAGATACAGACACACCACCACACAAGTATAATGCTCACAGTGGCGTAGACTACAAGTATAAATCCCGCTTTTGTGTTGTGTATGTCTCACACTTTGGTTTATGAGCAGATACCTGCAAAACTAGATAATGCTAACATGCTAACATGCTAAACCTTGATGGCAAACATTGTATTTGCTTAACATCAGCATTTTAGCATTGATATTTTGAGCACGCTGGCATACCAACGTTACAACTTAGCTCAAAGGAGAGCCTCGGAGAGCTGCTAGCATGGCTGTTGACTCTTGTTGTGATACTAATAGCCTACGTTGTACAATTTAACACAAACAGTATTTAACAGTAAGGCTCCAATTTCATCCTTGACCCTGGAAACAGCCTGTTAACAAAACAATCATTCACTTACATGTAGATTATGTGATATTATCAAAAGCTCCAGAGAGCTTATAAATGGATCTTGAGCAAATCTTGTTTTGCTGGCTGCTGTTCCCAAGGTCAAGAATAACATTTTAAGACTTGGCAGAAAATATCTTCTCATTATCGTGTTCAAAAAAAACATAATTCAGGTCACATTACATTTCTCTTAAAATGTATCTGCTGTTGTAAATGAGTAGTATTGAAGCAGCAGCATTGCTTCTCCAGTATTAAGGTTAAATTTGCAACGGTTGAGCACAAAAATTCAGCAGAATTTTATTTCCAAGGATTCTCTTACATACTTTGACTGAAGTCTCTGAAAACTTCCCCGAACTAAGCCACACTGCACATGAACTCCTGACCTGTCTCACACAGCCGCTGCCCTTCTCCATGGCAAGTCAGCTCATCATTGAAAAAGCCGTTCTTCTGCAATTCACCTACTCTACTGACAAGATTCAAAGGATGGATGGGTAACACTGAGAAAAGAGCTAAATGCTTTTAACTGAGCACTAATATTTATTTGTAAAACCCACACGTTGTTACCGCATGGCCTTCATCAGGGTGTGTGTGGCAGCACCTGAACTCTCTGCAAATGGTTTAGCCCGGGATGATCCTTTGAATTGAATCCCAAGTTAGAATTCAAACCACATTTTTTCACCTCCTCCAAACCTTTTAAGTCAATTTCTTTAAAACCAGGGAGACTGATTGAAAACACTTTGGAGTGACAGAAAGTATCATTACTTGGAAGAGAGACAGAGAGGGAGACAAGTCGAGAAATAGAAGGGAAAGATTCTGGTGTATTTGATTTCAATGGATGCAGATGCACCTGACAAAAATAAAATGTCCCCTGGGAAGAAAGAAAGTTTGTCTCGCAGACGTAAATGAAGAGTGATAGGGCTTATTAAAGATGGAATGATATATTGGATTTGAAATGCAACTGCAAACAAGCACAAAGCACTCTGGATTCTGCAGGTAAACACTGTAATTGGTAAATGAGAGAAAAAGTACTTGACATACCATGTGTCTGACACGACGGAGCTCACAGTGACTTAACAAGACGATCCAGTTTGTCTTCACTAACTTTCTTTAGGGGCCGGCGGCACGGGAACGCGCATATGCAGTAGAACAGCAAATAGGAACGCAGTGGTCTGAGCTGACCTTTGATTGGTTGATGCACATCGGCACGATACTGATTCTTTAGAGGCTGAACACAGAGCCATGGTGAGGTGCAGAAACCTATTGTTTGTCTCAGACCACTTGATTTACATTATGCTTAGAGGATGTTACAAAAGTTTTACTCAATTATACCAAAACAATGTTGCCTACTGGAGCTTTAAGAGTACAGGAATTTCTCAGGCCCCCGGGAAACATGGCTCAACTCTGCAGCAATTTTTTCCCAGTGGCCACTCACAGTATTGCAGCGAAAAATTACCACAATTGTAAAAGAGATGTCTGTGAAACTGCAAACAAGGTCAATTATAAATCTTTCTATTGTGAATTTTTTAGCCATGGTGGTTGTAAAACTTTCCTCAAGCCGAGAAAAGTGATTTTAAAAACCTGTGATGTCATCACAATGTAAAGTCTATGAGCCGAGCGGAAACTTGCGGGTGAGGTTAGCGGAAGAAACACTGTTTTACATATTTAGTGGGGTGAGTACCGCAGAAGTAGGGCAGAGGCTGGGAAACATCTTTGGCACACGCCCCAGTTTCTGCTCTATTACACAATACTACGAGATATGCTGGGAAATATTTGTCATTATGAGCGTTGACGTTAGCTTGCTAACAGCACGTACACAACCCTCATGTGTACCTATAAACAAACATGGTGTTTCATTTTCAGTTTGGGCGTGTCTCAACCATGTTTAATTGTTTCTTTGAGAGTGGTGTTGAAAGGAGGATCAATATGTGTCATTTTTGACGTGGCACACTGCATCGGACAAACTGATGTTTTTCTCTGCACAAAGGAGAAAGCTGCGAAAGCTTAGCACTAGACGTCATTAGCTGTAGTTTGCTGCTATTAGTGGATTAGGGAGAGGAACATCTCGTAATGTAATCATTAAACAAACAGGAAAGAACTAACATTTAATGCCTTTATTTTCACAAATGCTTCGTAAATAGTTTGTGCTTGGTAATTAAATGACTAAACTGAGCAATGCTTTTTCAGTGGATATCCTAGGAATAATAAAGTGAGGTACAACTCAGTAAAAATACATTGTGAAGTTACATTTAGTGTATATTGGCAAAGCATGTTACACAGCTTGGTTGCTATGGTGCCGATTTTAAGAACATGGACCTTTTTCACCAACCAAATGCTAGGACTGCCTATTATACAACATGCCAACATGTTGCACTATATTCAATTGAATCTTTTCCCAATCTCATCTTTGAGCCTATTTAAATAGTGTTACATGCCATGTGCATGACGGCGCTGAATACCTTACTTCCTGAGTAACTATTTTGTATTTTCATAACAAGCCTTTAATCCCAAACATCTGGACCAGAACCTTGTTACACTAACACAGCCATCTCTCTCAAACACTCTCCCCAACATGCAATTATTGGATGATCTAAGGTGCAGCATGTGTGGGCGATATTGCTCAAATAGAGCAGCTGCGGCGTTTAACAAACATCTGAAATGACTGCATATGGCTGGTCCCGTTTTTGTAGCTCCAGTGTGAGGTGATCCAGGGCATAAAGAGACCTGACTTTCACAGACGACTGCAGGGGTGATGAGAAAATAGTTATGTCTGTGGTTCTCAATCTGACTCATCTCCACTTCAAGTCAAGACTTAAGAACTGCTGAGATGGAGAAATGTGAGGCACTATTATTTTACCTCTTAGTCAGTGAGCACAGTGGTTTTCTCTTCAGGGATGTGGGCTCCTGCCCCGCACAGCCCACAGCCAAATGAGAAAGGGAGTGAGAGAGACTTTACTTCTTATCAAACAAGTCTCTCTTCCGGCCACCATTTGCTTAATGCTCTCTCCCAACCACGATTTTCATGGGTCCATAAAGATCAAAAGTGCAATATCAGCCTGTTCACATCGCTTTCCCCTCCTGGTGAGGCAAAAAGATCTGCTGGACATGTGCAACCTCTGAAATACCACATGTTCATACAATACATTCAGATCTAAAAAAAAAAGAGCTCAAAAAGAAAATATGTGATTTGCTTTTAATTTAAAGTTTCTTTGTTTTATGTTCTTTCAAACATGCAAAGCTATAGCCTAGCATTAAATATACGATCTGCCGCTCCATGGCCAGTGCATGGGTGTGGGACTGACATTTGTAAGGCCACATGTTTATGTGGGATTAGTATATGGAATCATGATTGATAGTTTGAATGTTTCTGCAAACTATATAACATTTTACGACTTATTTTATGGCTGTGTTTGCTTTGAATTCAGGTTTTATGTTTTTCCTTATAAAAGTACTCTGTACTCTTGTATTATTTTCTTTAATCATAAAGCTCCAGTAACTTTGTTTTTTTGGCCACTTGTAGATGGTGGAAATAAGCAGTGAACACAACACTGACACACTGGTATGAGCACCATTTAGGTTTGTTAAGCCCTGTTTCCACCGAGCAGTACGGTACAGTTCAGTTCGGTATGCTTTTTTTCCATTTCCTCTGTGAAAAGTTGTGGATGATACAAATGGAACTGTTCCGTACGGTCCCCATTTTTGGTCCCCCCTCTGTTGGGGTACCTAGCACACAGATCTGGTACTAAAAGGTGGAGCTGTGAACACTGCAGTCTGATTGGTCAATAGAGGACAGTCACTCTGCTCAGGGCTGAGTTGTGGCTGGTTTTGAAGCTTATGTAACCACTGTTCATACCGTGGAGTGTTTAGTAAACTGTAACTATAAAATGAAGGGATGTTTTGCTGCCTCTTGAAGCAGCTGGAGTCTGAGAAAAAATAACTTAATTCATTTGGTCGACTGCCGGCGACTTTTAAGGTGGAACATGATGTATGAGCTGACGACACAAATCCATCAGCACACCCCTTAAATTTCACTGTGACAACTTTATCCTTTACTTTAGATTTTATATGACACACACTTTTAGTAATGAGTGGATCTTCAGGTGTTTACATATAGATATAGATTTCGGCAGGGTTATGTGAACTGTATATATTTTAATCCTCACTCACAGGAAAAAAAAAAAGTGTTGTGGAGCTTCATTCGTGTGGGCTACAGCAACACTAAACCCCTGAGCTTGCCTCAGAAGGACTAAATGCACAAACCCGCTATTTTTAAATATCCCACAGAGAGACTCTCACTGCAGCCTGTTCTATTTTGTTCTGAAAATGCCGGCGTGCAGCCTCGTTCTGTGGACGATAAACAAGGTGCAGACTGAGAAAGGAGGAAGTGCTGGACGGAGCAGTGAGTGACAACAACCTTGCCCACATTCAAGAGTACTGTTTGCGGTGGAGCACCAAGCGAACCTGGGGTTTAGGTACCATGTCTGAAGGGTTACTCAAAAGTATCACACCGAAAGTGTTTGGTGGAAACGGGGCTATACAAAACAGTGACCTATTTACACACCCAGCAGATACAGAGCAACATTAGCATTAGTTGAAGTCATGTTTCTTAAACAATAGTCACTCTTCTTTTAGCTCTGGTCTCAGCCAGCTAAAATGCTACAGTGTGTCCATAGGCTTGTTGCTACCTTTGCTCCTACGCTGTTTGGTGTGGACAGGCAGCAAACAGTCGGTTTTTAGAGACTGCTTTGAAATCAGCTACCTGCTTAAAGCAAGGAGCGGTGAGACTGATTCAAAACAGCAGCTGAAAGACGCTATGAAGTATGTGATCTTTTTTTAACATAGTAATATGACTACAGTTGCTTTGGGGTTTGGTCACTAATATATATACTACTTAGGAGAAGACCATGGTAATTGTTAAATATGATGTATAGCCATTTTATGAATGATCAACCATTCACAGAAGCAACATTAGAAAATATAAAACCTGATATTGGTTGTATTTGCTCTGTGCAGACATAATATAAAGCAGAGGGCCAATCCAGTGGGAAGCACAAACAAAACACACTCACAAGAAAGATTAAAAACAGAAAAATAATTGCTGGCAAAGGGGACAGAACTCTTGAACCTCAAGACCACTCCACCAAAACTAAAACTAAGAGAGCTGCACTGTGTCTGCACCACCTGCCAGCTTCTGATTCTGAGCATCAGTCACATTTATAAAAGAGGTCATGTTATTTCGAGATGTCTTTGATAATACCGTCTTCTAATGATCCTGCAGGGTGAGGCCAAGGAGCCAAATTGATATTGAGACGTTCAAATTTGGTTTAACCCAGTCATAGAGAGAAGTTCTTCATCACCTGACGTTTCACAATGAGTCTGAGGTAAATTTTATATGCACAAGACAACTGCAGCGCTGGTTCTTTAAAAGATGATGAAACCACTTTAAGCATTTGATTATTTGCGATATCTGAAAAACAGGAAATGGACTGAATTTGGCCACCGCAGGCAGCACCTGATGGTTGTCAGCGCTGACATAACATATACGCCGGATTACGTAAATATCTACAGGCGTGAAACCACAAGTGTGCTTTGTGCCTCACGTGGTGTGTCTTATGTGTTAAGTCTCTGTTTGCTTCGGAGTTTGTGTGTATGTGAGTGAGCTGCAACTGTTATGTAAAATTAAGATAAAGACCTCCTTCAGGAACAAAGTGGGTTGACAAAAGATTAATCTTGCTAAACTACCAAATATGCTGAATTAAAAGTACTGCAGGATGAATTCTGTATTAAGATATTTAATCTGCTGACAATATTGTGTTCTGTTGATGCACTAATTCTACTGTGCAGTACAGTCAGCATAAAAAGAAACCTTAACTGATTGTGAACACAAAGCGAAACCCATTTCTTGTTAAAACCACCCACATTTCCTGCTGTTTGTTGCTCCACCGCAGCACCAAACTTGCAACTGAAACGTTTTGCCTGTGTGCTACAGTGGCTGGTCTGTGAGAGGCTCGGCGTGTTTGGTGCTCTGTGCGTGTTGCGAGCCTTCAGTTCACCCATTGCACTGACCTTCTGGCTTGCATCACTTTAAACTCAAAGAACAGATAAGCTCCTGCTCGCTCGTTGTCTCATGTGGTCACATTTAACCATATTTATATTCACGCTCACATGAGGAGTGAGAGTACATCGCTGCACCACAACAACGAGCAAATATAGAGCATTTTTAAGAAAATAAAAGGCTTCTGACAGGGTGGATCTCACTGTTGTTGGTGATGGAAATTTTCAACGGTTGGGCTGAGCGACTCCACAGACACACACACTCGCACACACGCTGAGGTTGACCTCATATTCATCATCGACAAACACGCTGAACCTGTTGTACATGCATGGTCGTATTTTTAATAATCGGCAGTATACATAAATAAATAAATAAATAAATAATGGTCTGGCAGACGTGCACAGTTTCCAACGCTGAAAAAACATTTAGCAGAACTTGTTTTGTTTTAATGCGTCGAACATTGTACGTTTCATTTTTAGGACATCGGACACTTTCATCATTAGTTAGCTCGACAAAATAATTTGGCTCGGTGAAAGATCCTCATAGACAGATTAGGATAGATTAGAATAATTTGTGTTTTCACTTATCATTTAGTCTAAAAGGAAACAAAATAGTTCCAGGATTCATTTTGTAAATTTCACTGAAAGGAAGTTTGAATTATACAAGCTGGACTAATAAACTAACCTGAATTAACCCTTTGAAACCTGAGCAAATTGGCTTAAAAACACGGGAAGAAGGCAATTAGCAACGAGAGAAGAAATTACCCCCAAAATCAGGAAGAAATTAGTAAAAAGAGAAAATTAAAAACAAGAAAATTAGTTTAAAAAAAGACAAGAAAGAATGTTTAAAACAAACAAAAAAAGGAAATGACCTGAAAAGAGTGCTTGAAATTATAATAATTCTGTAACATAATTTTAAATTGTAACTTTTTTAATTAACTTTTTATATCTAGGGTTTTTATTTTTTATTTTTTATTTTATTATTTTTTGCAGTTTGTGGGACATTTCTCACCAAGTTGCTCGGTGCCTTTTTTCCCCATGTTTTTGAGAGAAATCACATCAGTTTGCTCAGGGTTTAAAGGTTTTAAAAGGCGTCTGAAAGCAGCGCAAGAAAAGTGATGTTGCCCCAGGTTTCAAAGGGTTAATGTCAAATATATACGGAAGCCTTGAAGGGCAAGGTGAACTTTTATTTACTTATTTTAACATCTCTTACATAGGAGATAGTTCCTACATAGGGCAAAAACAGGCTACATTAGGCTAATCTGAGAGTGATGTGCTTGGTGCACGATACAAAGGGCATTGACATTTCAGCCAAATGCAGCATTAAAAAAAAGGTTTTACTTTCTCACTTAAACAACAAAAGTCCACTCTAACGGAACAGTACAGCGACACCCTGACAGGATTCTATTTCATATGTACAAGAAACATCCGCCCACAACATCTTGGTTCCCACGAGTGCACCAGCAAGTGAGCAAGCAAAGGAGAGAAAGATTGATTTGTTTTGTTGCATGTTACTGAAACATCACAAAAGTGTGATTAGCCGACCGCACGAGTTTCAAATACCAGTCAGCAGGCCAGGTGTACACAGTCATCATTGAAGTCAAACAGTAGCTCAAATTTGGGGCGTTGGTGGCTCAGTGGTAGAGCAGGCGCCCCATGTACAAGGCTGTTGCCGCAGTGGCCTGGGTTCGACTCCAGCCTGTGGCCCTTTAATGCATGTCACTCCCTCTCTCTCTCCCCCTTTCACACTTGTCTGTCCTATCCATTAAAGGCTAAAAAAAACAGTAGCTCAAATTTGCAGAAGGCCAAATACATCACACAAAGCTAGGCGATATTTCGACTTGTTGACATGTTGATATTAAAGTGTTGCGCACGGAAACAACAAGCATGGCTGAAAGCGAAAATATTCCGACTCCGCTGTGGTTCCAAACACAGGAGCGGCTTCAGTAGTGTGGAGTAAACTGTGGCGACATTAGGCCTGGGCGTCCTGGGCGTCCTGGGCGTCCTGGGCGTCCTGGGCGTCCTGGGAACTGTTTAGATGTGTAATTTGTGGTAGATTTTATTTTGTTGAACTATTACTATTGTGTACAGAATCTGAATCTGAATCTGTTGTTTACAAACTAAAGAAATGAGAGATCATTTTTGTTTAGTTTTTACTTGGCCACTATTGCCGACGACAACCAGTGAGTATTTACATTCTTACGTTCTTTCAGTTTGCCTCTCAGGGCTCCCGTATCAACATGAAACACATTACAATCATTCACAAAATAATTTTCATTTAAATCATTACACTTCTGCTTCAGTATAAACAGCGAGGCCTTTCTGCATGACATTTGCCGACCTCATTGTTGTCAACCAGCCTGCTGTCACTGATGTCATCCATTTTGTCGCCGCCTTGGTCTTTTGAATTGTATGGAAACCAACAAGACGGCTGCATTCACCTCTCCTCAATGGCATCCTCCACCATAAATTGTAGCTTTTCATTCTCCGCTGGCCTCACGACTTTGACTCTGAGACGAGGGATGGGATTAAGGGCGCTGACAGGGGAGTGTCAAAGTGATACTGTCTTCCTGCAGTATTTACTACAGTATTACTACACACAATGACTGCCTGCACATCTGTGCATGGCAGCGAGAATAAAGGAAATAAGATATTGTTACCATGTACGCGCAGCTAGTGAGGAGAGGCTACACCCAAACACAGAGAGGAAGGAATAAAAAAACACATGAGCAGATATTCATACAAACACATGACGTACACAAAAGGCGCAGACGGGGGCTGTGTGGCTGCACCCAGAACCTCTTTTATCTCGCGTTGCATTAAGAATGTATGACTGTGATTTTCATATAATGTGTGTCATATCACAAAGTGGCAGGTTCTCCAATTGTCCAATAATGATCTATTTGCCAATTCAATACTATTGAGGAAGAGACGGCAGGCAGACGTAAAATGAATAAAACATTGAATGGAGGGATCGTGACAGTTCCATTTCAATCTCTCCTTCTCTCTCTTAGAAAGTCTCTGAGAAGACTTGTGTGCAATTGGGGTAAAATCAGTACTTGGACGGTTGCCTGAGTTTGTGTGCACATTGCATTTCTCTGTTCTCTTTATCTCACACTAGACGCCTACGATGCACCACTTTCACAAGCAAAGCAAACGTCTTCTCGCATCTGCTCTCTTGTTTGTTAAGATAGTTTACTGGCAATATCCACGCTGGCTGGTGTACTCTGTATCCACGGCTAATTAGCTAATGCCATCGGAGCCCTGAGCTAAATATAAATATAGGATACAAATGTGACCCTCTTGAGCGCAAACACACTGTAAAGTACAGTAAAGCTGGGGGTGTTGGTGGATCTTTAAAACAACGATTATCGTGGCTTTTATAAAAAGAAGGTGTGATCGTCTTATTAGAGAGGGGCAGAGAAAAGTCTGCAGGGAAATTAAAAGACATCAGGCTCGTTCACTTTTAAACTTTTTTTTATTATGCAGGTTTGAAATAAAAGAAGCATTGTGACACAAAGAGATGCTGCCGGCAAGGGGGAAAAAAAGGAGCAGCACCCAAAAAAATGTAAAAAACAAACAAAAGTCATTGTTGTGGTCATCATCATTTTTATCAAACCAAAGGAAACAATAAAATAAAAATACACCTCCATTGTAAGAAGCAAAAAGTGATCTAGTTTCTTTCATAAATAAGAAAACCTGTCAAATGGCTGATGGGCAACTAGAGCGGAAAACAATATATTGAGAACCATTTAAAATATTTATCATTACTGGCTTTACAAATAAAATAACTACAGTTGGCAGGGTTTTTTTTTTTTCTTTTTTTACACAACTTAAAATGTTATAGTTCTGTAACAACTAAAACTGAAATTATGCTACAGTAAAGAGATAAATACAGATGTCTTTGTCAGCAAAATGCATTTCTGTTAATCACACAAAAAGTTAAAAAGATGAGATCAACACAACCAAACACCAAGTAGAAACTTATAAAAATCACCGTAATGTGGATGTGATGGCTCCATTCACATATTTCATTACTTCACTTCTGCATGTCGAGGAGACAAAATTGACATTATGGTCAGACGAAATAAGAAAAGGGAGGTGGGGGCGGAGGAAGGGGGGGGGGGGTGCATTTTGAGGCAATATCTTTTCTTTTTTTTTTCCTCTCCACCTGCAACATTATATCTCATTTTATCTCACAGCGTTTCTTTCTCTCCTTCTATCTCTTTCCTCTCTATCTCTCACCTGGCTCTTTCCATTTAATGATCTGCAGGACACATATTGTGTATTCAGTTTTAGATTGAACTTTATTGGAAAAAAACACACCAGTGAGCACAGATTTAATGCAAGAACGAGAGTGTGAAATACTCCTCTGAAATCCAGCTGCACAAGGCTGTTAAAATTCACGAGAAAGACTCGACACTCGAACACTGAGACTCTCTCGCACGCAAGTGTGTGTCCGTGCACATACACACATACACACTCGACTTCACACGCCATGAATGGGGTACATTCTAACGTCCAGACACACACACACACACACACACACACATGCACGCACACAAAATGACTTACATGTAATATTAAAGAAGAAACAAATCTATCTGGACTTCCAATTCCCAATTTGATCCCATAAAAGTGATATTTACAATCACACTGTGACAGCTCAGTAGACCTCAACAGGTCTTTAATATTAAAAAAAGATTCCTTTTTGTTTTGTTTCTTTCCCCCACCCAAGCTTTTTGTATCAATTTGCAGGCCCTTAAGCAAAGCTACCATAACATCAAAGCCTGCGCTGAACCTACTAGAAGTTAATATTTTTCTACAGTACAGGGCCCAACGCTTATTGGCAAGAAAAAAAAAAAAAAAATAGAGGAACAATTTTGCAAGCCAGAAATAAATAAAACAGCAACGACAACAACAACAAAAAAGAAAAGGAAAAAAAAACACAAAAGGAAATTAAAATGATTAAAGAAGAGGAAGAGTATTTTTTTTTCTTCTCATTCTAATTAAAGCTGGATGGGGTCCCTGAGGGGACTTTGATGGTGACACAGAAGAGGAGTGCTCTACAGCCCGGCCTGTATCGGTGAGGGCGTAGACGCACTGCTCAGAGAGGAGGGTGGGCACGGGAGGGGAGGGGAGGGGAGGGGGAGGAAGAGGAGGGGGCCCTTAATAAGTGCTTGGCAAATTTTAAACAGCGAGAGGACTGCTAATACATTAAGTGGTACAGACAGCAGTCATCTAGTCAAAAAACTCTGGTCACAAATTCTTCTAGAAACTGAGAGAAATAATAATTACATTGACAAAAAAAGGTGGCGGTGGTGACTCGGGAGGCGGAGTGTGTGTGTGTGTGTGTGTGTGTGTGTGTGTGTTTGCATGTATGTTACTGTATGTTAAGTGTGAATTGTGTGTAACTGTGTGTGTGCATCAGAAGAAGGTTGAGGGGATGTGGGGGTGGTGGTCGGGGTGGGGGTGGGGGTGGGGGGGTGAGAGTAGACTCCTCGGTGTCGTATTTGTCGACAGAGCATGATCTTCAGTTCAGGTGAGGTAGAGTGGCTTGTCCCTGCCAATCATGCTGCCACTGGAGAGAGGAAGAAACCAAAAAACAGAGGCACAGGTTAGATTACAAACAAAGAAACAGCCGTAAAGAAAACACAGAGTCATACAGGAAAGGACAGAAAAATAGGAGGTATGTTCTCCTCCGATTGTGAATACTCTTCATTCCCTGATGGTCACAGTTTAAGCTGAAACACCCATTCTCTCAGCTTCTACCTCGCCTCAACCAAAACCCTGTAGCTTAAAGAAAACATTTTATAGTAGTTCGGCACGATGAGCAGTGCTGCACCTAGCACATTCTGCACCCTAGGCAAGGCCCCCCCACCCCAACAAATGATTAGCTTGTATTACAAACAAAAACAAGACCTGAAAAATGAACACACATAAACAACTTAGCCAACATTGCTAATTTCGCCTTTCGCAGTCCAAAAGTGGGTAGCAGGTCCACTCTGAATGGACCGTCAGTGATTCGCCAATGTGTCATGTTTGTAGGAAACACATTTTATTTTTAAGTACAGTGAATTTCCAGCACAGAGCTTTTATTTTGAAGTGCCGTTTCCTGCTGTCGAATGAGTGACTAACGGAAAGCTACCTAACAGAGACAGCAAACTAGCTCGATGACATGGCCAAATGCAAGTATGATGCTGAATGTATTAAACTGTGTGGACCTTTAACTATTGACTGAGGAGAAATCTGGACCCTGTGGCTGGACCAGTTGGGAACCACTGCTCTTATTCTCTCCACATAAACGCCTCTCCACCATACCTGTCAAGGTCTTACATGACAACTCACTAATAAACACATTAACGGGTCATTTATATCCCCTTTACTTCCATGTGTCTTTTATGACAGCATAAGTTAATGGTGTCCACGCTTTCTTGAATGGGGGCCAGATAAGGTAATGTAAAACAATACTTGAGGGGCAGCTGTATCTCGTGTCATATTGGTTATTTAAAAAATATATCACATACAAATGAGACAAAGGCAACTGTTTAGTTTTGCAGTGAAAAAAGTATTTGATTTTCCATCACTCCAGGAAGTGGCGGCCCTTACTGTCAACTTTACTGTTCTTTGCTTTGGCTATGTCTGCAGCCTGGCGGGAAATGTCTGCTGTTAGGTAACTGTCCACTAGCTTTGGTTTACTGCCTGTTTATGAAAACCCATCAGTTCCACCTTTGTAGTTCCTACTTGGTGCATGTCTACAAAGTCGTGAAGTAAACTGAATAAAATGCAATGTGATTTTGCTTGATTAATCAATATCGTGTTGCACATTTAATGTATTTTGAGAGACAAGCTGTGGGCCATTTAATATCAGCTCATGGGCCACGATTGGCTCCCGGGCCAGACTTTGGACATGCCTGACTATGGAGCTACATTAGAGTCAAATGTTTTGTACTTGAAAAAATAAAATTTGAAACTGAAAATTCATGTGTTGAACTTGAATTTTGAAAAATACAACAATGTATTCAAAATAAAAATAAGTGTATGAAACATTTTTTCAGGTTAAATATAATTTTGATTCACTTTGGTAATTCTTTTGAATGAATAATATATTTTCACTTTTCACTTCCACATATATTTTAACATTTGAGGTCTTATTTTTTTCAGTTTCAAATCTTATTTTTACTTTCAGATCTTTTTTTTCAGTTTCAAATCTGTTTTTTGAGTTTCAGACTTTTGACCCTGATGTGGCGTGGGGGGTGGAAATCGGACATATCAGCACTTAAAATGTGGCTGTTGAACTGCAAAATCTGGCATAATTTATCGCTCTTATACTGCAATTGGTGCTCAGTACTGTCTAAAACAGATTTCTAAATGGAAGTTTGTCACTGGCATCAATTTTTACACTGCCAGTCACATGAATATGGTGTATATAAGTGTTGAGTCAGAATTTTTTTAGTTCCTACGTTCCCTGAAGGCACTGTCACTCATGATTCTACACCCCTCTCAGTTGATGCCAAGCCCCCCACGCCACATCAGGGTCAAAAGTCTGAAACTCAAAAAACAGATTTGAAACTGAAAAAAAAAAAAGATCTGAAAGTGGAAAAAATAAGATTTGAAACTATAAAAAATAAGATCTGAATCTGAAAAGATAAAACATGCAACTGAAAAAAATAAGACCTCAAATGTTAAAATATATATGGAAGTGAAAAGTGAAAATAAATTATTCATTCAAAAGAATTACCAAAGTGAATCAAAATTATATTTAACCTGAAAAAACGTTTCATATATACTTATTTTTATTTTGAATACATTGTTGTATTTTTCAAAATTCAAGATCAACACATGAATTTTCAGTTTCAAATTTTATTTTTTCAAGTACAAAACATTTGACCCTAATGTAGCTCCATACCTGACATAGATACAGCCAAAAGATGGCATTAGAGAGCAGAATCAAAAGTTTCATACAACAACAAATGAGGCGGCGGTGGAGGAGGTTGTAATAATGAACCTTTTAGGGGAGGTCTGTGAGGCCATTAAATGCATCGCGACATGTGGACAGAGAATTCTTTTCACTGTATTACACCATTCTTAAAATGTCTTTGTCATCTCTCACGGTTGTATCTTGTTTGAACTACACTACACTGCCCCCATGATCTCAAGTGGTACTGCTCCGTTTTGACCATAAGCTTTCAGAAAATGTGCATGAATACAGATTAAATGAACGTAAAGTATGAACAAAAGGATCTGTCCTGATTTTAAGCAAAACCCTCCCCACTGTAAACCTAGAATATCTTCCAGTGCTGTAGGACTGCACAGCCTGCCAAAGCGTTTAGTACACTAACAGTGAAAACTTGTGTTAGGGAACATCTGTTTTTTTTTTCTTTTTTTTACTGCTGTCTGACAAACACATGACAAGCTCTATTATCTCACCATTACCTCTCCAGCTGTCTCACTGGAACGGAGCTGACAATTTTTAACACTCATACTGTGAAAGTAGTGGGAGAGACATTTGACGAGACGATATAAGCATATTTGTGAGGGACCTCTGGTCTGAGACTCAGATTGGATTGTGTCTTTCTGACGAATTCAACCTGAAAAACTTCAATTAAAAATCTTGGCGTTACATTTTCAGAATGAATTTGAGTAAATAAATCAAACAGTGAAAGAAAATGTTCGTTTAGCCGAACTCAATCAATTTGCCTCTGATCAAAATGTCCTTCAGGACTTCTCAGTATGACCCGATGAGTCGCAGTAACAAAGGTTATTGTGGAAAACAGACTGTGGGAAGCAAATAAAACCGTCTCCTCTGTCTTCACTGACCTGCAGTGGTTGCCACACTCCCGATTGCAGTATTCACTGTCCCAGTCGTGGCTCTGAGCCACTCCAGGGCCTGGACCGGGGCCAGGGGCTCCTGGAGACTGGGAACCCCCAATGCTCTTCTGATACTCTGACTGGAGGTGGGAAAAACCCTGGAGAACGAAGTGTGAAAATTAAGCACAACATCTTTAGGTATTAACTATCTCACAGCTGCATGTGTGTGTGTGTGTGTGTGTGTGTGTGTGTGCAGTTTGTTGCCGTACCTGCTGCCCAGGAGGTGGGGAGTGAAGAGAGGCCTGCAGCCCCATCTGGTGAGAGATGATTGGCTGGGACTGGACCTGCTGCATGCGGATAGGCTGGTTGAGGAGCGAGCTCTGGTGCAGGGAGAGCTGCTGGTGGGGGTGAAGGGGTGGGCTGATCTGGAAGGAGGAAGGGGGAGAGGCACTAATGCTGGGCAGCATCTGCGATTGGCTGAGCGTCTGCGACAGGGTGTGGCGAGGGGCGTGTCCTGCGTAGCTCTGCAGGTCGGTGAGTGGGAAGGCCCCGGGCCCCAGGTAGGGCGACGACGGCTGGGGGGGAGGTGGCACGCTGTACAGGGGCGGGTTGGCTGGCATCATATGTGGAGAAGCCTGGCTTGTTTGGGCACTTTTTGTCTCCACAGGGTCGTTATATGTCTGGAGGGGGCGGAGGAGAAGGAAAATGGTTACACTCGTTCGTGACAATACCTTCGACCTTAGAGGATGATTTCAGCTTATTACAATGTGGATTTTGGCTTTAGTTACATGGCTTGTTCAATGAAATTGTGTGTTTACCTTCAAATAAAGTGGTTCAGATAACGTGGCTAAACTGTTGGCTCATTTTAAGGGTGTAGGTTTTGTTTCAGCATTCAGGGGACACAGTTTTGAACATCAAACCCTTAATTTCCTGCATTCTGGTGAAGTTTTTATGCTCCAATTTGTACCTTTACTGCATGACTTTATGGAGGATATGTGTTTCATTCCATCAAAACAAAAGTCCTCTCCTACGTCCTGCTTCCCCCCCCAAATTCTATATGACTTGTTTACAACATGCCTGATTGAGCGCTCATATTTCGTGTCCTGTCTGACCTTACTGATGTTCCCAGATCTTAAGTTTTTCTGTGGAATAGAAATGACGGCCAAAGCTACAAAGCTACTATAAGAGCCGAGCTGTAATAAACTGGAGGGATAAATCACATATTCAGTGAAATATTAACAGTGTGCACCTTGCTGAGGGGTTTATGTAATGGTTAGGACTTGAATATTTAACATATTTAAATTTGAAGGAGTTCTTATTAAAATGCGGATCTGTAAGATTAGTGTTACTTCTTTTTTCTTTTTTTTGGAATTTTTGCACTGCTCCCAGCCTGAAACAGCACTGTCAGTATTGTGAGCCTGTGTCAGAATTGGTTATAATAATAGTATGAACATTTTAGTATGCAAATATTAAGGGGCTACAACAGTGGCAGTAAATTCTGGCATCAAAAATAAAATTTGGCGTTGAAAAAGGAAACATGGGCAGAGAAAAATTTCAGCTGAAAAATAAAACACAGACACTGAAAATTATTTAATTTAATTTAATTTAATTTTATTTTTTTTATTCCATTTTATTTCATTTCATTTTAATTCATTTTATTTTATTTTATTTTGCATTCTTCTGTATTTTTCAGTGACTATCTTCAGATTTTTTCTTTATGTTTTTGTGACACTTTTTTTCAGTTTCAACCTTTTGTCAGTGTCTTGGCGTGGAGATGAGAGGTTAGAGGGGAGGGGCAAGGACAGCATGATTTAAATACAATCTGCTCACTAAGGAGAGAACATCACTTCTGGACTTACGGTCCTTTGAGAGTGACATGAAGAAAAGATCAGAAGATTGTTGTCGGAAGACAGAATGCGAAAAATATCTAAATAAAATAATTTTAATGCCTGTATTTTATTTTGTAATATTTCATTTTTCAGTCCTACATTTTATTTTTTTTACAAAACTTCCCGTCGCTGTTCCAGTTCCATAAAATATAGTTTGAGTCAGATATGAGTGTGCACACAATCGCTGATGGAGCTGATAGTCACTAGAGGATAAAACTGTCTCGTAATTCTCCAGAGAGAAAGAGAGAACTCTCTGTGGGAAGTTTTCAAAGCAATGCGCCAATGAAGCAAAAAACAAAACAAAACAAGAGGAGCAGCATTTAAATAACTTAATGAAATAATCTGAAAAGTGCTGCAGCTCCTCTTCCAAGAAACTTTAACATGATGTGAAAATGTGCTTGTAAATGATATTGTAACAGTGAGCACTATTACACAAAGTATTTATGTTTAGCTGTTCCGGCTAACGCTACCTCACTCTGCTCCTCCTCTCTTTATTTATTTATTCCACACAAACCCCTGGTGATGCTGCGAGTCCCGACACACACATTCATTCTGCAGGTCTCTCTGTCTCCCCTCCTTTTTTTTACGAGGTGGCGTATGTATGAAATACATCCAGTGTTTCTCATTAACTGTCAGACGGGCCGGAGTGATGTGTGGTGGTCTGCTATTTAGTAATGGCTCACATCCATCCCTCTGAACCCGTGAAATAATCAATGGAACGGGATAGAGGGATGGATAAAAGAGAGGGTCAGATACATTTGCAGGGTCAAGTGGAAAATGAAATACTGAAGAAATGGTGTGAAGGGAGAAGGGACGAGTGAGAGGATGGGTGTGATTTGTTTCACCTTATTTTATTTTAAGGGGACGTTTTAGGCCGATGCATCGCGGTACAATGATTTTATATTCATCAGAGGAGATATATGATCGGGATGCGTGTCAAATGAGGTTGTGAGGATTGAAACATTTATGAAATTGAACATTTTTTTGGTAACAGTCTCGACTTGGGAGTTTTTGGGATTCAAATGCACACAAGAGAAGTGCCGCGGCATACAGTGGGAAGCAATCAAACTTTTGTTTTTTCTTCTCCTCCCAAACAAACCGAACATGCGTCACCAAACAAAAAGGCAACAGGTGCACGCTGAAGATGTGAATCCTTCAAATGATACTCCAATTACCTCCAATTCCACCCGCCCCAATTCACTTTGAAAAGACTCCTTCATTGGTAATTAAAAAAGAGAGTCGTGTTGAATCATGAGATTCAGCCCTGCATTCAGATTGGCTGGTCCTGAATGAGTGAAGGGGAGGGGAGAGGGGTGGTGGTGGGGAGGGTTGCAGGTTTATTTTTGTTAGTCAGTTTTTTGACTGGCAATCTACCAACATATAGTATCAATCAAGCCTCTGTATAGGAGCTCTGACATGAATGTCTAATTGCACCAAAGACAAGAGATGAGAATAGTCTTTTTAGTTGAAAGTATGCCACAGTGAAGAGGCTGATGAATTAACTATTCATGCCTTAATCAAGGTGCTTGTTTTCGGCCCATGAGCGTGAGAGGAAGTGTGGCGCTGTGCGGAGGGGGGGGGGGCGGCGGGAGGACGGGAGCGGAGGGAGGGCGAAGAGGAGGAGCTTGGGATATGCTAATGCAATTTGGAGTTGTGTTTTCCAAAACAATGCAGAAACACTGAAATGAAACGCAGCGCACCCACAGATTGAAACACCCCTGTACTGTGATAACTATTGTATAAGCCTCGCAGATGTACAAAGAATTTAGGGAACATATTACATCAGATTTTTTTTTAAACTTTTCCAATGTGTGGATTTTTTTTTTTTTTTTTTTTCAAACCGGAGTAGAAAAGTGTTAATGTTCTGGGCTAACCTGCTGCAAAGAGAGAGCAGTAGGTGTGAGCAAACCTCAGCCAACACATTAGTGGCCCATCAGGGAGGACAGAAACACCAGGAGGACAGCAAATGATAGGTAATGCCCACTTCTACTCTTACATGTGCACACTGATGAGCGTGCACACACAGACGTGTACTGTTACTTTTCATTTCTCCCCAGGTTGCAAATTGGGTGTGTTTGAGGCCTAATTTTCACTGTTCTCCTCTGAGCACACACACTCTCTCTCTCACACACACACACACACACACACAGATATGCACAAACATACTAACCCCTCGGTGCAGCAAGTGGACCCTTTCCTTGGAATAAGAGTGAGAGGAATTCGCTGTCTAATTTATCATCCCTTATATCGCCGCTGACCCATGTATATCAAAGATGTGACCCCCGTGGTTACCTTGGAAACCAGACTGGCTCTGTAGGCGGCCAGGGCTTTCAGGTACTCCTTCTTAGCAGCCTCTGTTTTCCTCTTGTAGCTCTGCAGGAGCAAACACAACAACAACAACAACGACTGATTACAAGGTGATGCCAAAGGCTAAACTGACCCTGTGGTCCACACTGGCTGATGTGGATGAGATTTTGGGAGTCATGGCGTGATTGCGTGACCCCGTCCGTGTGCTCGGCGATGAAAAACATATCAAATGTATTCATGGCAGCGTTATCAAGTGGAGGAGATTTGACCATCTGCATGATGCTGTTGCATTTGAATCATTTATTTCCTTGAAAATGTCCAGAATGAAATGCCGAGAAAGCTGGTGTGTGTGCACTAACGTGAAAATGGAGTTTGAAGTATAATGGAGCTAAATGAGGAGCGAGGAGCTGTTTGTCATTTTGTGTGTTGCTTTTCAGCCTCTTCCTCTATTAAGGCTGCTGTTGCTCATCTCTTAATCAGAGCTGATGTCCCAGCAAATCATTCAGACGAGGAGGAGGAGGGGGCAGAAAAAAAATAAAAGAATTCAAAACAGCATTAGCAAAGAGGCAATCTCAAGCCTTCTGAATGAACCTCAAATGATGCGTTAAGACAGGGAATTCAAGTTAATGTCATCACATGTCACTCACGGGCTCTTTATAGCTGCCACTGCCTTTTTGATGCGGGGAAAACAAGTCGCGAAAAGTCCACCCTTAAATCGATGAGGAAGACTCAGATCTCAGCTCCTCTCTGGAGCATTTTAATATGAAGGAGGACGTGTGTTTCTGTGTGTGTGTGCGTTTGTGTGTGAATGCGGTGGATAATTACTGATCCTCAGTGAGAGACTGTCTGTGGCTCCATGGACGGGGTCATTTCTTTCAAAGAGGTGGGGTAGAATAACCATTATGCATTCATGTGTTGCCAAATGCACAAAGGCTGGCAGCTGCTAACACATACAGTCAATAAACAAACAGACATACACACAGAACAGCAAACAAACCCGGGATGAAGACGGATACAATCTCTTGCTCAAACAGCTGATGTTTATCCTCTCACTCATCCCTATTTACAATATTATTATTATTCCCCCTCCATGATATACATTCAGGTATTATGGCACAGGGCTGCACTGAATCGGGAACTTTAAAAAAATACAGGAATACACCTTAAATTGTTGTAATAAAAACAGCGAATTCCCTTTAAGAAATGAATTACAGTTTAAAAAAATAAGCGACAACCTTACCCCTCACCCCTTAAATATTGATAGATCCGTGGCTGCCTCTTTAATGAACCCCAAACTTCTCCCAGCAGCTTTAATTTCAAATCAATTTAACACAGCTAATGATTCGTGCAACGACGGATACTTTTAAATAAATTACCATGCCTAAGGATGTCTAATTATTCCAAAGTGAGTGGATTCATTAGCAATTGAAGCCGTCAGAGGCTGCAGGTCAGTATGAATTAAAAATAACAAAGCTGCAAGGGGAGAGCATATGCCTCCATCGTAATCCTGACACAGAGGTGTCCCGCCTGAATTAGCCCCTAATTGTACCTTAATGAAATGTTCTTGTTTGATAACCAGTTAATTACAGGAGACAATAACTCCGCACCCTGCTGACACTGAAGGGAGTGATTACCCCGACGACCGAAAAACCGAGCGACCGGTGAGAGTAGGAGGAGGAGGAGGAGGAGGAGGAGGTGGAAGCGAACGGGAAGTAGAGAAGGTGGAGAGATGAGGGGGATTAAAAGGAAGGTAGTGGAGAAGAGAGGAGGAGAGGACGCTGAGGTGCACATTAAAAAGGAAACAAGTGAAAGTTAGACAAAGAGGCAGGAAACAGACTAAGAAATACTGCATGGATGCTAAAACACAGCCCGTACAAGGGATTTAATATCAAAGCCTGCAGTTTAAACTAAGTGACAGTGTTCTTCTCCTTCTATCTCTGACCTTTCACCGATACACAACTCCAACACAGCAGACTCAATTAAAAAAAGCTAAGGTCTCTCCTCCCTCCTACCCAACTCCATTATCACTGTTCCTCCCCACTGCTGCAACAAAAAACAACAGAAAATTGATCTTAATCTTAAATAACAAAAACAAGAAAAAATGTTCCTTTGTGTTTCTGGGCCAGCTTTAACATGTAGTCACCTTGAGGAATAACGCAGCCCAAATAACGCATTGATCTCGCACTATAAAACAAAGGCCTTCGGGAATTCGAAAGAAAAAAAAAAAAACGCCGTATAGCGTGCAGGCATTCGAAAACATCTTAATAAAAAAGAAAATATGAACATAAACAGGAAGAGAGGAGAAGAAAAAAACCCCACTTTGTTCTACCAAACTCAAGGGCGACACTGGAGAATACACAACAATGCGAGCAAAGTGGGGAAAACGCACACTGACGCTCAAAAAAGAATCACAGAAAGAACACAAATCACAGCAATGACACTTGTGATCGTTCCTTCAGTAAAACACGGTGATAAAACACACAGCCTTCAATGCGTTCATGTGGATTCTGCTGCATGGTGTGTTTGAGGAATACTATAGGTAATTGGAAACAGGGGCCACGTTCTAGTTAAAACAAAGCTGTGTGTAGGGGAAGGGGCTGTGTTTACATTCTGGTGCTCCTGCATGGCTCCAGAGGGTCTGACTGTGACATTATAGAGCACACCTCATCGGTCCTATGGAGATGACGTGACAGCCCATGTTGGGAGAAAAGAAACGGCGTAACAGCATATACATCAGCGAGCCAACAGCAGGGGGAGAGATAGAAACTGCATATTGAGAATGTTTAAGGTATGAGACCCCGGCATGGATGAATGCATTTCACTGGGAACATCCAGCAGTTGCTTGTTGAAACCAAAGACAGAAATTTTAATACATTTAGACTTTAATGAATATGAACACGCAGCAGCTGAATTGGTTACACTGTGTAAATACGCGGTTATCGAGTTTATCCATTTGTTGTGCAGGTAGAAGTGACAGTGCTAGTCACAGAGAATAATTAGAGCAATCACGGTGTTATTGCCCAGACAGGGTACTACATTTCATTCCATAATGACATCATTACCTCAAGTTAATTATGTGTCTTGCAAGGTGACACGTTTGATTAAACACATGAATGCACAAACAAATCAAAAAATTAGCCGCGGAATGGCACGATAAATGGGTGGATTTTTAATGGTGGAATTGCCCTTTTGTTAGTTTCCTCTCTGTTCTCAGGTAATGCTGTGAAGGACAAATGCATTTAGAGAGAGAGACAGAGAGAGATTTTGCACTGTAGATGGGACTCTCTCTCTCTCTCTCTGTTTCTTTCTGTCTCTCTTTCTCTCTCTCTCTCTCTCTCTTTTTTTTCTGAGGTGAAAAAGACGCCAGGACACAAAGGGTTAAGCAGCACAAACAATAACATTTCAGGAGCAGATGTCCTTGAGGCAAAACCAAGGACAAGGCAATTGCTAATCTTGTATTCCCAGCATGATCAAATCACCAGGCAACAGATATAAATAAAAGGACAGGAAATGAGGAATTCACATTCAAGGGTGTCAGCGGCGAAATGAAGATTCATGGTGAAGAGCCCCGGTGAAGGCGGCAAAAATTAACTGCAAATAAAAGGGACAGACGGCCTCCAAAGTCCAGCGTATAAAGTAGGTTTGGTGGGAGAAAAACACACACACACACATGCTCGATAGGGTCTAGTCGACGGTGGCTGGGGCTGAGGAGAATGGGCTGCACTTTGTCATGGAGACAGGTGCTTTTATTTGACACCCAATAGGCTGCGCCCTGACTGGATATTCTAAAAATATGAGTCTGCGCATGATCATCAGACTGTCTCGTTTTCCATTCATTTCACACCATCATTTGTTACCACAAACACACAGGAACCCCTTTTGACTTTGTCTGTTGGTGTGGAATGCTGAAATGAAATAGAAAATGTGCCGGCTGGAAACGCTCTAAACTGCAGTAAATGTTAATGCAGTTCCATATGCACAGGTCAGGCTGTAATAAAATTAAATTGACTCCTGGAAATATGCAGAGAAATAGTGTATCTACACTGCGGACTGTGGCAAACTTTTCACTTATTTCAGTATATGATTTTCAATGCATAATAATAACACATTTCCCGCAGTTGATTTTACATGGTTGGTGCGCGTCTAATTCATAAATAAATGACATTAAACTCTAACTTCATAAAAGGAGTATTTCATGTGCTTCACTGGCTGCGTTCACATGCACAAAATATTCTAGGTTTTGCCCTTATTCCAAAAAAGACAATACTCCTACTGAGGTGTTTACATGGCTAATAAAAATGTATATTCCACTAATATTTCCGCTCACATGAAGCAATGTACGCTCTGATTAATGTATCCGCCCCGAACATGTCATTTATCATGTGAAAATATGGAAAAGTGGAGCAGCTGAAACGGAAACTTGGTGGCGGACTTGTTCTACCCCTTCTTCTTCATTCCTTCAACCACCTTCTTGTTTTAAAGGGGGTGTGTTTCTCCTTCTGACCAGAAATGTGGACTTTTCTTTGGGCGTGCATCTGCATCTCAGGCTTGCGATCTCTTGACGAGTTGGTTTGTGTACAGCATATCAATGACAACCCTTAGAGCTGACTGTAAACAGACAAGAGGCCGTGTATCTCAAACTGTGGTGAGCACCCCTGTTGAGATGCATATTCTGAACGCGCTGTATACGTGTCAAAAGAATGCTCCTAAAACCAGAATAGTGCCGGCATACCCCAAGTGTCTTGATCGGAAAATGCTTAAATCAGAATATGAAACGTTCACATGGCTCGTATCAGACTCAGAATATTGTCGTTTTCAGAATAATAGCGGAATATTTGTTGCATGTAAATGTAGCCACTGTCATGCAAGTTGTCATTATGGAGAGTTTCAGAACAATAATCTTAATATTCCAGTGCTGCACCATCATTGCACTTCTTAAATACATGCTACTGTACAGTTTTAGCATACAGCAAACTTTTTTTCCCCCTTAGCTTAACATGACTGTACTTTCCGTCAACACTGTCTAATGCTGGGTAGCTTCATTAACTAGTCAAAAGAGCACGATATTGTTAAATGCAAAACCAGAGCTGCAAGCTATCTTGTTAAATCTTTGCTGCATGACACAGATACATACTGGAGATACAGTCTCAGTTTGACCGCAGCATGAAACAACAGAGAGACTCACCAAGCTGTGAACGCTGTGCAGAGTTTACAGTAGCCAATGTGTGGTGAACCTGACCTGTCAATTTGCATGACCATGACCTAAAAATTTAAACTGGGCTACTGAAGCGGGATCACACTTTTAAATGCGAGTGCGAGTGACTAATATCTGACTTTAGCCGTGACATGGTGCTGTGATGTGTCTTTGATTGAAAGGCTGAAAAACTACTGTAATCAACACGTTAATGCAGCTATGATCAGTATTTCTTTATATAAAAAAATGGATCACATGACCCTTCAGTGTAAGAAGGGGTTGCTTGGAGGGTTGCCGCCACAGAGAAACATCACCAACTTTGCCTTACAGCTCAATGTTTTGGTGTTCCAGCCCACGACTTCACTGTTTTGGTTCACTTTTGGTTTGTTTTCGCCCACAACAGGTAGCAGTTTGCAGCAAAAAAAAGCTCTAAAACCCACTGTGCACTACTTTCCCTGCATCAAATATCAGGCAGATAAAGTTAGCAACTTGCTGAGGAACATAGTGGAGCATTAAGCAACTAAAGAGCAGATTCTATCTTACACAGGCTCTGCCCTCTGTTTGACTCTGTGGGTAATACTCCAATCCCCGATTTGCCCACTGATCAGATCAGGCCATAGCACTACCCGATTCAGTTGCATACTACCTGGGTTGGCTGGAGCCCCCAACTTCTCCACTGTGGCGGCCTAGGCTATATAAATAAAGCGGGCTAGGGCGACTAGGCTTTAGCCTGTCAGAATCCGTGTGACTGGGTCGATGTTATGTCATGAAAAGGTGTTCACTTGTTGAGTTTCACCCACTGTATCCACAGAGCACAGTCCAGGGCAGAGCCTATGTGAAATAGAACTAGGGTTACAATATTGTAACCCTAGTTTGGTAACCCTAGTTCTATCAACACAGGTGGAGCCCTTTACTTAAGGACTCTGTTGCTCCTATACTCTACACTGAAGAGGGTGTAGATTGGCAGACAGTGCCATGTGCTGCCTTATATACTGTGGCATCAACTTGTAATCAGGTAGACGCATCTTCATTGGCCGGCTATGTTTATGCAAATTTCAGCGGGGAAAAGGGTGCTGGTGAGTATTACCCGTAGAGTCCAGGAGACAGTTCCATATGTGCTGATAGAACTAGGGTTATAATATCATAACCTTCGCTATTTACCTCAGGAGTTGGTAGAGACCAAAACAGAGCTATAAGGAGAGTATGAATATTGGCCTTTCATTCACCAGGTGGCCAGAACCATGCCTCCAAATGAATGTTGCATCATATGCTTTAAGGATGATGATGTCAGTGTTGTGTTCATAGCTTGTTTCCGCTGTCCCTACATGGCCAAAATGTGCATTATAGCAGGTTTAAATCACACACAGAGATTATTAATCTACCTGTTTCTGCTCCTCTCCCAGTCCGTCCCACATGGAGGCCACTATCTTGGATACGTCTCCAAAGGTGGCGTTGGGATTCTGTCCTTTAATGGCTGCCTGGGTGTCTCTGAAGAACAAGGCGTAGGCTGACACAGGCTTCGTAGGCTCATTGGGATCCTTCTTCTTCTTCTTTTTTTGGGGCTTGGGCTTGGGCTTCATCATCTCCGAAGACGGCCGCTTCTCGCCCGTGATCTGGAAGACCATCAAAAACACACAAAAAACAAAACGACTTATTGACACTGCAGGAACACGGCCTACCGATTCAGCTGGAGTGAATAATTGCATCCCTGATGAATGCTTACAACATTGGGTCCAGGTGAAGCCTGTAAACTTCATTAAATCCATTATTCAAGCTCTCTGTTCAATACCCGTTTAGTCAGCGTTTGAATATTGCGGCAATGTTTCACTGACAGTAACACTTTGGCACCGACACTGGTTGACAGCATTTTATTTCTGCCTTACTTTGTCAAAAATAACATCTGTTAGTTGAATTTATCAAACCTTTTCAAATCTTTATTTTTCAGTTGTTCAGCAAGTCATAAATTCTGACTTTTCATGCCAGGGGTGAAAGGAATTTTAAATCGCCTGCTGTATCTGCTCTGGCTTTGATGTGGTCTCAGAGTGAATTGGAGAGAGCAAATGGAATTACTTACTGATAGGAGAGATGGTAATCATTTTTATTCACACACACACACGGCGAGAAGCACAGCAGAGATGTATATGCAGGGAAATATATTTTCTTTAACTAAAGGATCCCCTTCTTGTTATACTGTATCACTGCGAGCTAGCATTTAAATACACCGATGAATCTGAAACACTGTGGATGTGGCAGATTCAATTATGCACTCATTCACATGCCCCTGATAGAAACGAAGCAAATCCGCAGAGACATCGGTCGGTGGGCAATTTATGACAAGCAGTTTTACAGATTTACATAAACCAAATGAATGTAAACAAGTGTCCTTCTCTTCCTCGTTTAAATGAATGAGTGATTTAAGTGTAGGAGTGGTAGCTTTCAAACCAGACATAACTCCATTGGCCAAATAAGAGGACTGCTGAAAACTTGTGTCTTGTCAATGATCAAACTAAATATCCATCACATCTGCAAATACAGGAGGTCTCTTCAATTTAGAAAACAACTTTACAATATTTCTAATTCAATATGGCCTATGAATAAAATCTCAATATTTTTTGGTTATATCGCAATACACAATATATATATCACGGTATTGTGAAATCTCCTTAACTACTGAACATTCCTAAAATACTAAACTAATAAATAAACTACTGTTATAATAAAGTTAAATAAGGTACTACAAGGGCTGCCCCCTAACAGTCAACCAACCGCTAATCACCCAGAAAGGTCATTAGTCGGCAAGATTTCATTGGTCGCTTAGTCGCAGGAAATAAAAAAAATAATGTGACAGACACAGGAAGTGTCCGTGCTCAGCAGTCAGACAGGAGTCACTGGTACCTGCGGTTATTCCACAGGCTAGTTAATAACATGTCGGGCAGGAAATCCAAAGTGTGGGATCATTTTGAGAAGGTGAAGGACGAACCCAAGGTGATATGTAAACTCATCTTCATTGGTCGACTACAAACATGACGTATCATCTGAAACATGGAAGTAGCTACATGCCCATTAGCCCACAGCGTCATTAACAGGCGGCTCGCTCAGTGTGTGACGTGCACTTGTAGATAAAATATAGGCCTATATTAATGAAGGTTCATTAGTACGGTTTTGTATTTCTCTGTAATGTAGCACAGTGTTAACAATGTTACTGATACTATTCTTTCTCACACCTTCAACTCAAACCATTGTGTTGCCCCGCATAAAACATATCATTTAACAATTCAATTAATGTTGTAAACATGTGGGCGACTAGTCGACTAATGGCCCTAAATGACGACTATTGGTTGACTTGGAAAATTCTTAGTCGGGGGCAGCCCTAGGTACTATTACAATAAAGTTAATTAAAGTACTGTTATAATGAAATAACCAAAGCGGAGGCACTGGTGCTTTTATTTTGATACAACCGGCTTGTCTCAGGCTAGATGTGTTTATGTTCCCGTCGTGAACTTGAGGCTTCCGGTCAACAGTTAGATGTTAGCAGTTAGCAGAAACTTAAACTGATACAGCGCCGCCATTAAACTAACATCTCTCCAGGTCATATAATATCTGAAAGTCCGTAATATTTGCAGGTGATGTTCCATTTAGTCACATAAAACAACTAAATAGTCGCAGTCTGGGGCCATACAGATAGAAAAACACACACTATTGCCCAGGAGAGGGTGGTCTGGATGGGTGGGGGAGTGCATGTAACGTTTCATGTTACATGTTTCTATGTTTCAGAGAACTGAAACAGCAAGGGGAGTCCCATGCTGGTGGCTTAATAAAATGATGTGACAACTTAAACACAATGTCCGCGATATAGTCATTTTATACATCCCACATGGAACAAGCAGCAATACATCGAGTATAATCAATACATATCATCTACTTCAGGGAAAAAGATTATATGTCATGTCTGATGTCGTGTGAGAGTGTGAGAGTTTGCCAACAGTCTTACAAACATGCCATGGTGTTAATGGATTGTCAGCTATTTGCAACTGTGTCATTGAAAAGAAATTTGTCAGAGGGTGAAATTATCCTGCACAAAAGGACCGAAAGAAGATTGTGTTGCTTTTAAGTGTGAACCAGATTTTTGGAAATGAGCTGCTCAGACTGAAGAAATAAGGCAAAATTTAATAACTGAAACAAAATCAAGCCGGTATCTGCAACTAAATATAATCATGAGGCAGATATTTCAAGTCAATTTTCTTTTCAAATGTGACACCACACCATAACATACACAAATTAAAAAAAAAAAAAAAATCATGGCTTCAGTTCCCCTCAACAGCAACATTTTGCAACCATGCGAGTTTTCCAGCCAACCCAATAAAAAGCACAAGCATGGCTACCCCCTGTTCAGACTCCACACTGCAGTTAGCATGCAAACCATCTCTGAGAAGCGCTGCCAAGCCCTCGCCTCCTACTCCACTCACTACAAGCCAGACAAGCGTTGCTACATCAGTACCTTCGAATGAGGATCAGTCTCCTCTTCCTGATTGGAGCTGGAGGGGGAGGGTGTGGCCGATTTACTTCCGGGAGGTGAGGGGGAGCCATGAGGCAGTGCACTCCGGCTGACCTGAGGGTTTAGCTGGGTCAGTGCACTCATGGGGTTGGGCAGAATCGGAGGTGAGCTGTTTATCAGGGGGTGGTTATAATGAGCGCCGTCTGGGTGCTGGTGATGGTGTTGCTGTTGGTGGTGGTGCAAAGCCATCTCCTGCATCTGGGGTGAGAGAAGAACACCAGCTTTACTATCTTCTCTACTCAAAGTGATAAAAGTTTGCCAATTAGCCAAATATGCAAAGACTTTGACATTTTCAAATTTGAGAAAATATGCATGTGTGTTGGACAAAATTATAAAAAGACATTATTTTTGGATGTGTTGTAATGAGGGAAGTGTGTCATTAGACAGACAAAAAACCCTCTTACAGGTCTTGTTAAACTGAGGCTGGTGGTTAGAAAGCTTCTCTTTTCTTTTTCAAGTGTCTTTTCTCAAGACACACCACTGTTTTCAAACTCGCAGGTTTGTGGCCAGCTTATCTTTACTTACTATTATTGGTACCTGACATCAGCACTGACCTTAATATGGTGGCAAATCTTGAATACTGGGTGTAAGGTGACTACTCAGCTAAAAACATCTGTATAAAATCTCTCAACCCCAATCAACCAAGACACACAGACACGAATAAAGACATCTACTTTGCTCCCTAAAGGCTAATACAATTCACTCTTAACTAACCAGACAAGAAAAACATGAGTACAGCATCTGTAACCTGGTCCCCATAGTTTTCTGAAGGCTCATTTTGAAGCCTGTTAGCCTTTGGGTTTATTGCCTGCTGCCATATTTATCAGTAACCAGAGCCATAAAATCAAAATTTTCAATGAGTTGGAGCTGGATGGAGTCAGCATTCAATAAGACTCACTGTGATAGACTTAAACAACTGTCAATCAAGCAAATGTGACTCAAACATACCCTTAAAAGCATTTTTTAATTCAAACTATTGTGAATTCATTGTCAGAACACAAACTAAAAGAAGTGACATGACTTTAAAGCAGCTATAAGCAGTCTTTTTTACATTATGTAGATCACATGTTTGTAGTAATGAAGCCACAGAGACTCCCCTTCCGCTGTATGGAGCGTTTTAGCTTTTTTAAAGACTCATTATTTTTGTTTTCCGGCCCACAACTTTATTGTTTTGGCTCATTCTCAATGCTTTCATAGTGTGAGAGTCACAGTTCACAGTAGGCAGCTGTTTGCAGCAAAAATGCTGTGAAGGCTCAGTGTATGCAGGCTGTTCTCATTCACTGTTAGTACTTACATCCATGAAAAGTAATGCAGTATGATTCAGATATAACCCATGTAATCGTGAGCCAGAAGGCTGTGATCACATGACCTATGTGCTGCATTCTGTCCTCCCTTATATGACAGGAGAAAAGGAGGAAGTCAGCAGATGTAGTATAATGATTGACAATGTTTGTGTGGAGAGGTGGCTGGTTTGGATGAATGGGTCAAACAAAGACGCACTTTGACCCAGGAGAGCTGGATTTGTGCCCCATTTTAAGTTACGTCTGTACATAGTGTAACACTGTCACATCACGACGCCCAATTCTTTTCCTAAACCTAGCCTTACTGGTAGAGACGCTAATTTGTGAAATATATTAACCGTTATATGAGGTTACGTTGCTGTGCACTACCTGCTTAGCATTGCATGGCAGACAGAGGCAGTTAGCGACTAGCTGGTGAACACAATGGAGCATTTAGCAGCTAAAGAGCCATATATTTTTCTCAGGAGTTGGTGGAGACCAAAACAGAGCAAACATGAAACAGTTAAATCCATCAGATGGCCAGAGATAAAACTCCAAATCAATGCTCATATTGCTATATCTGCTAAATGCAGAAAACAAGCAACAGCTAACAAGCTCGCCATAAAAGGTGATTATATGTCTTAATGTCTTCTGCTCTAAAAGCGGCCAAGAAAAACATTTATCCATCATTCAAGTCATAGTTTTCTACACCCTCTAGGCATTTGGAAAACTGTACCTTAAGCCAAATGCAGTGCTGCAGCATTCAGCCATGTAACACAAAGGGCCATTATCATTCAACTCAAAATGATATATTTTTCCAACGGGGCTCTCCATTACAGTTGAAGGTACAATCCATTATTTCTATTGACGTCTATAGACAATCACTAGGAAGTGCAACAAGTGCAGACCCTCCAGGGTCCTTGAGACACAGTGGCCTGGTTGGTGTGCTGTGGAAGACCTTTCTGCTTCTAAGAAGTGAAGTTTTAAGAAGCCAGAAATCTCAGTACCTTGCCAAGCAATCGTTGCGTCAATGCCATTGATCAGCAACCCTATCAACCCCCCGCAGATATATTATGCTCACTGTGCGCTATGAAAGAGGAAAATATCACTTACTGCCATGTTAAACAACACTTCTCTCAACACTTGGGCCCGCAAATAGAAACAAAAACATTGCTCACAGCTGGAGAGTGACCCCTGCACGGAGAACACCCTTCAGAGTGATTACAGAATCACACTCTCGCAAAGTTCTGCTCTTAGCCGTCTTAAAAGATCTTCAATAATAACTACATCAAAAGCTTTTCTTCGAGATTCATCAGGACAGAACATGAGCACGGACCAAAGGAAGCTTTTAATGTAGGCATAAATGGGAATGTTTGGCAATTTACAGATCAGAAAGTGATGAACTAGCATTTGTTAGCACTTTTAAACATTTATGAGTTAAATAATACATTACACATTAGTGAAGTGCTAAAAAGATCAAATTGAAAAGGCCCGAGCATATGAGGTCTTGATAAACACGAGTGCAGGTTCAAAGATGAAGGCTCGGCTCTCTAATCATAATTGGTCCCAGTAGATTGCTAGAATAAAAATGCACAACAAAGTAATGTTGTACGAGGCCCTGGCCTGCTTTGAAAACTCATAATATTCACACGACATTAGATTCTGTGTTTGCCTCAGCAGCTGCACACAAAAGGCAGTCATGAACAAAGACATTCCTTTTGCATTTCAAATAACCAAGCTCTAACCTCCCCCCATCCATGGCAATCTCCAACTTCCAATCATAATTCAAAACATCGTCACTACACTTCTTAAAACATGAGGAAATAGCTTCGGCAAAATAAGGAGTAAGACAGGAGGGAGGAAGAAAAGAGGAAGAAAGAGGAAAGAGAAGGAAATAGAAATCCATTAATTTTCCATTTTCCATGGACTTGCTCTTTAAGGGTCCTCACAAACCAAGAAGCATTGAAAAACCAATTAATCAAACATGAATGGCCTATCATAGCTATAGCAGACGCATTTCCATAGCAACAGCCTCCAGGCAAAATTGTCACCCTTTAATCTGAGCCACACCATGTTTAATATAAACAAGAAGGAGACATGCAGAGCAGAGGAGTTCACCGGGGGAAGGCACCGTGGCATCATGGGTACTGGGTGTCAGCCTCGTAAGAGGAGAAACAGGAAAGGGTCAAAGGCGCTTACAGACGTACATAAATCTGTTTTTAAGTTCTCAATATCTTGCATACCAATCTTGTGGAGGAAATGGTGGAGATTGTAATGGGAAGTATGTCTCAACACAAATATAAAATAATCCACTATATGTCTTGATTTTATTTCAAGCCCATGTGTTTCATCTGCTATTCTGTATCTTCACTCTAACATTCAACAGCATTGATTCATTTTCATTAGAGCTGAGTGCTCTGTCCAAACTAATGAAGCAGTAAGTCACCAGAAAATACAGAAACAAATTAACTATTGCATTCCAGTTAAAGCCTGACGACACTGATAGCCGAAGCTGTTACACTGTAAAAGCAAAGACACATCAGTGTAAGCTCATAGACACTGATTCCTAAGTATGAAAGTGTGTATTGTCTTGTTAGTTACTAAAAGCAGCCATGTGCTGTACAGTACGACACCCACAGGACTAGTGCTCATTACT
Organism: Epinephelus moara; assembly: GCF_006386435.1. NCBI lineage: Eukaryota > Metazoa > Chordata > Actinopteri > Perciformes > Serranidae > Epinephelus > Epinephelus moara. Next base: position 35,239,500 of record NC_065529.1, on the reverse strand, counting down.
CTAAACACTCCAACTGTGATAATCTCCTTCTAATAGTCCTTCCTATATGTCATCTTTTAAGATTGTTTCTGGGTGCTCTTAGCTGCTGCCTTTACCTGTTCCAGACAGAAAGAGCAAGAAGTTATCACATAACGCCATCAAGCCCGAGCTAAATAAAGCGAGTGGCAGACGGCTGTACAAATATTATGAAAGACTCTGACAAAGGTTGCCGGTTGCCATAGGTACTGTATGCTAATTCCTAATGGTATCATCCAAATGGCGGGCCAAAAGAGGCGGGTGGGAATGCACAGTGAGAAACAGGACTTGGTTGGTCACTGCTCTCTGTCTTTAGTAATTAAAGGAACTTAATATGATTTTCAGAACATATCATTAATTCAGAGGTTGTCTGCACATGGCTCTCAACATGGAGGTGGCTGAGCAGCTAATGCTAACAGCACAAACAGTGTTAAAGATAGCAGCAGTGCTGACAGCACAGTTTTTAACCCATGGATGTATAAGGAGAACTGGATACAGTGTTGGAGTTAGAGCCCCATTCATTTCTATGATAGTTTCTCAGTTGCACATGAAGCCAAAACACTTGGGCTTCCCGAGTATAAAATGATCAAAATCTTCTGCATCATGGAGTAAGAGTACTGGCCAAGCGGCTAACTTCCTGTTTACGGCTTTGCTGACTGTAATGGAGATGAAATGATTTAATTGTGCAGCACTACTGGGCTTTCAAAATGTTATCAGACTGAATGGCTCAAATCCGAACAGTGAAACAAGTCATTTTTGAGTCTTTTTTTTTTTTTTGTTTAGGTTTTAAATGGGAACGGACATCAGAGCTAGGTGACTACTGCTGCAGGAGTGTGAGCTCTGCACTAGGGAACAGTTGGTTAAAGTCTGCTGGCACGCACACACACACACACACACACACACACACACACAGTGACAGGGCTCACACAGCCAATGTTTCCTAATAGTCATTAATAGGTTTAATGGCAGAGTTCAGCCATTTTTGTTAGGACCATTAAACAGCTCAGTGTTGAATGTTAGCCGCTGCTGTTCTGTTAGCTTGTGCTAACCAGGAAGACGTTGAACTGACCGAGGAGAGCTGCTCCGGACTCAAGGGACGGTCCTTCAGTGCTGCATTTAACCTATGTAATGGCAGCAACAGAAAGTTTGCTATTTTTTCTTATGCTAACTTTTATTGATTTAAAAGGCTAAATGAAGCCTGGTTATTCAATAAACGATTTCAAATTGCTCTTGCTTTCTTTTGTTGGCCAATTTACATTTCTATTCTTACTTTAGATTTTTGTACTCTATTATAATTTAATGCAAGTACTCATTTGTGAGTGTTACTTAAAATGCCCATCCCTAGTTGTGACGCTAAAAAAATCTATCTATTGATTTACAGACATCTCTTTCACAATGTAAATCTATGGGTAAAAGTCTTTTGGGGCCCCATGACATCATGTGATGGACACAGAAGTTGTGATTCCACAGTTTGGCCACTATGTAAAATTGGCCTCAAAGCCAGGCACTGTTCCTGAAGGCTTGTTTTAAGGGTAGGCGCTACACTTCCTTGGCAACACAGTCCCGATATCAGCTGTAACCACCGTATGAGCGCAATGCAGATGAATAATTAGCTCGCCAGTGAGATACACACAGGGGCCTCACATGCACCAACATGCATGATCAGACTGTTGACTACTACAGAGAAGAGAGAAGCTTGGACTACAACAAATAAAGAGGGAGCGTGACTTTATTTTCTGCTCAGGATGCCATTACTTCACAACATCTTTACATAGCAAATAGTCGTTTGTTGCTATATTAAACGCTCTGAATGCTCTGTAGAGCTCCTTCAACACATACTGACTTTTCATGCTCTTGACATAAATAACAGGCCTATATTTTTTGAGTGGGGGAGACCTGATAGACAGATGGTTATAGGTTAAGAATGCCAGCATTGCAAGTAGTCTCATTCAATGCTGAAGCAGCAGCTAACTCACTGAACACTTTGCTCATCGTCGTTCTGTTTATTTTTTCTGCTGTATTTCGGGGTACAGCCATAAACCAATAACTGGCAACTTGAGCAATGCAGTGCCCTAAATTTATATATTTAGATTATTCATAAAGTTGGATTCTGAGTTCTCTTGGGTGTTGTCATTGCTGTGCTTAACCTCCAGCAATTTAGTTGTTTGTTGTAAAGCCCCAGGAGATCAGAGTCTCTCATAAATGGAGAGGAGAAAAAAAGTAAGAGGAAAGGAAAGAGGACGCTGGAACAGAGAGAGAGAGAGAGAGAGGTAGAAAGACATATCAGAGGAGAAAAGGAGGGGAAAGAGTAAGGGAAAAAAGATACAGAAAAAAACAAACATATGACCTAAGTACTAAAATCCATCCCCAAAGTTAGCATGGGGACAGTTAGATATTGCTTTTTGGTGATGAGCAGCCAGGCAGACCTAAACTGTGATGTAAAGCCAGGAAACTCGGTGTGAACGTGTTCCTCTGCCATCGTTACGCCTGTCGTGTTTGTATTCACATCTTGTACATCATAGTCAAATGGGAGTCAAATAACAAAGGCTTTCCAATTATGTGTAGCACATTGTGTGTGAGATGGAATATCACAAAGCCATTGTTCCCCTGCTCCTGCTGACCTTACCTTTGAAATGGTTTCACGGCCGCTCCAATTGCCTGCACCATTTGATTTAGCTAAGGGGATTTGACCACCAGCACAGAGATGAGAAAAGGGGAGAAGAGAGCCCTATAGAGCTACAAGGAGAAAGAGGAGAGATTCACACCAGAGGAGAGCAAAGCAGCTAACCTTGCTCCGTCCTTATGATGATTATACCAGAGTGGCATCTGTTTCATCGTTTAAATAAGCGGGTTCATTGCTATGCAAGCTTTTATTGCCCTGGCATCACAATAAACCGGTCTCTTGATGCTATAGAATCAATCAAAAATTTATCATCATCTAAAAATAACTAAATTAATCTTCAGCGTGTGTTACTTTTTAAGTGCCAGTACATATAGTCATCTTATGTGGTCATGCCCTAAAATATAACTTTTGGCTGTCAGCCCAAAGCGAGATTAAGAAAGTAGCTGGGATAGATATACCTCTAATTCTACATCACATTGTACTGGGATTAAAATCCAATTATGAATGTAGGGTACTTTCCTAGAAACACTTTGTATGCTGCATGCCTTACAGTATTACAAAAATGTTTAGACAACGACCCCTCTGATATTTGAGCATGGTATGAAAAACTTTTGCCACTGTAGGGACTATGAAGAGGTACTCTAGAAGTATGTAAGGGACTGGTCCATGATAGCATCGAACCTGACAGAGCAATGGTTAATAATAGCAGCAATGAAATGTAACTAAGTACATTTAAGGTAAGGTAAGGGGTGAGGGGCAATTTGGGATACAGACAGTAGTCATTAGTACAACAAAACAGACAGTATGATACATAGCACACGGGATCCAGAATCACTGTCAGGGGTAAATCATGGACAACTGGTCACTGCTGGTTAAGATAAGCGATAATTAAGATTTCTGCCTGCATGTAAATGTACAAGCGCAGCTGAAACGATTAGTCAGTTGATTAGAAAATTAATTGGCAAATTGTTGCACTGAGTACTTTTACTTTTAATAGCCTACTTTTGTTTTTCCAGATATTTTCAAGGCATTTTTTGCGGGGGTTACCGGCGGAGCGCTAGCAGAGGCTATGCTAAGTGGCTCCGTGTCTGCTACAGAGTGATTTTCGCAGCTACTGAGTGATTTTCCATGGTGCGGATCCGCGCTTCCAATTCACTGAGCCTCGCCTCCAACGCAGCAAATAAACTACACTTGTTACAATTACCACTGTCGCTAAAGGAGGCAGAGGCATAGCTAAACATCTGGCACACCGAGCAAGAAAGAGCAGGAGAAGCCATCGCTAACTGTTAAGCTAATGTAGCTATCGAGGCTAATAACGTGCAAACAACAGCTAGGATTAGCAAGGAAGTCGTTAAAAAGAGGAGAGCTATAAGTGCTTAAACAGAACTAGTGTGGGTTAAGACGTGAAGTAGATGTTGCAACTGAAGTGAGGAAAAAACAGAAAGCAAGCTGGCAGGAGTTCGCTAGAGCAGCACAGAGACGCTTTTGCAGAAACACCGGAAATGACACAACACGCTTACCGCAGTATGTCAGCACGATATAGAGATATAGCATAAATAGGGGGGAGAGTGAGAGTGAAGATACATGCAGCAAAGAGCCATGGGTTGGAATCGGGCCTGTGGCGGGTGCAGCAGGGACGCAGTCTTTGTAGCCTACATGGGGTGCCTACTCCACCAGATGAGCTAGCTTATTTATTTTTAAATTTGTTGCGTTTGATCTCGTTTTGTGGTTTTCATTACATCTCATCTTAATTGTAGGTCTTAGTATGGCACCATTTTGGCACTGCTGAAAATAAAAAATATTGAAAATGAAGAGCAATTCTAGGTCTATTCACTTTTATTTCACTTACTTTTAAGATATGCTCTGCTAAAAAACAAAACAAAAAGCAATATATAGACTCATACAGACCCACTAGACACACTCTCAGCGTGTGGCGGTGTATTTGTCTGCAGAACTTTGCCTGTATTTTCTTATTTTCTTCTTCTTTCCTGTGTTTGGGATGTTTATGGGTGTGTATCTCCACCCCGCTCAGGTAGCAACAAGGTAACAAGGCATCAGACTGTAAGCAGCAGGCCTCCAAGAGACACAAGGCAAAACGCCAAACAAGAGTAAATCTGGGGTTGGTTTTTACTTTGACTTTGGCAGGTGAGTGTTTACAAACTGTAACTGACAATCCTGCATAGTATACCTTTAAAATGTGTTCTGAAAGGTGAAATGTGATTGTTAGTGATAACGAATATTCCTCCTCGATGTTGCATGATATCTTCCTGTTTTAATGAAACATGACCCGCTGACCGGCTTAAATGAACGCCATCAGACATTCAGACCCTGTTATAATACTCAGCTGGTGATCAATGCTTCTGAGAGTCCTGAGACTTTCCTCTCCTCACTCCCTGCCTGACTGGAGCCATCTTGTTTAGAGTGATGGCTCACTCACACAGGTTCACGGCTGCTATTGTAAAATCACCCAGCGTTTAATTGAAACAAATGACTATAATAATAGAACATTATCCCTGCAGGCACCCAGCCATGACAGCTTTAATTAGAGGCGCGTTCAAGACTGATCCTTCAAAAGCACGGCCGCCGCGCAACACGGTGGTAAACACGCCTTTAGGTGGGGAGCCAACCCTGGGCCTCACAGCCCTCAAAGCTACTTCTCATTCACCCCGAGGGCAAAGCACTAACAACTCTGTTCCTCAAAGAGCCTCGGAGCCTCCACCCCTCCCTCCCCCTCCTCCTCCTCACTCTCTTTCTCTCTCTTCTTCCCTCTCCCTTCATCCATGTCTTCGGTTTATCAAGCTTATATATACCCAGGAGGGTCATTTACACAAGCTGAGGAGAATTAATAAGAGAGTGGATTTATGAATCATACGCTACTTAAGTATGAAAGCAAAGGCAAAACGTTGCTTCTGCCTTCTTGTGACATCAGACAGATGCTTAGTGAGGAGATATGATGGGCAGCAGATGCCGGGATGTTTAAGAAGAGGAAACATAAGCGTTTTAAGAATGTGTCCAGGCTTAATTGGATGCATTTTAAAAACGGAGCCAAGACGACTTATAAAGTATCATTCAGCAAGACAAGGAGACTTTGATTCGGCTGTAATATGATGCCCTGATCCAGGTGTACTGCCAGCCAACTGCATTTAGCAACACACTATTAAAACCTCATTTTATTTAACAGCTTGGCAGTCGATCCATGTTGCCAAAACAAGACACTATAAGGTCACTTTCTATCGTTCCAATTACACGCTAGTCAAAAGGAAAAATGTGAAATAGTTGCTCTTGCGCCTCCTGCGCTGAACTGTGATCAAGTAATTAATTTGGCAGAAAAACAGCAATACCTCACAAACCAACAGCATAAGGAAATAATTACGAGTTTCAGCACAAACTTGAAAAGAGAGAAAAACCAATTTCCAAGACTGTCTTAAGTAGCCACGCTGTTGAAATGGACTTTGCCACTATATCTCTGAAAGCCAAGCGGAGTTCGTGCCAGCACGTTTGATATTTTCATAAAAATACCTAGGAATGACTTTTAAGCTGTGCCATACAGATACAGGCTGACATAGAAATAAAAAACAGAAGTGAAGTTATAACAAAAGTAAATGGTAAAAATGTCAAGTTTTACAGTGTTGCACTTTACAACCCTTTGTGCTGGTGTTTTATTTTCCTTTGTGTGCTTAATGCCTGCAGCTGTTATTATTATTATTATTGTTAATGATTAAATTTAAGAGTATAGCTGGAAGCACAAAGAGGCTGATGTCCCCGGTTGCGATTGACTGTCGGTTTGAAAAGTACTGTACCACCCTGAACGCCTCTCAGAGTGAATCTGTGGCAGCAACAAGGCAGTGGTTGATTTGCAGATAGTAATGTCATGATGTCCCCCTCGGCACCATCCTCCATGTTCCTCATTACTGCTAATGTCAGAACCTCCTTTGCTTTTATTTTCCCTCCCTCTCTTCCTCTCTCTTCCACCCCCCAGTTCTCTCTCTTGTTCTTCAGTCTTTTTTATTCTCTCTTTCTCCCTGTGTCTCGCTCTCTCTCAGCCCGGGCGTGTCTCTGAGCTCACCTCACAAAGCACAGCGTCAGAGAATCAGAGCCTTGCCTGACATGACATGTAGGAGACGGTTGTGAGGAGCGGTAGGGACACACACTCTTGACAGCAGAAGGCAAGGCTCCTCTGCTTCCACTAATGAGACTCCTGACTGCCGTGTCAAACACACTTTGTGTGTGTGTGTGAGTGTGAGTGTGAGTGTGAGTGTGTGTGTGGGCGTGCCCGCACTCACACAACAAAAAAAAAAAATGAACGTAGATGCAGAAATAATGAACACAAAAACAAGAAAGAGCCCCACAAATGAAAAGTATAAGGTGCATACAGTACGGTACTGTATGTGCTGCAGCACGGTGCAGGTCATGGCGAGGTGATTTTCATGTGTGTGTAAAATCCGCTCACAGAGAAATTTCACACATTTCTGACAGAAGCCATCTTCACCTTATTCTCCGGCTTTGAACTATAACAAATGCTTCAGACAGCGGATTACCAAACAAATTAACTCCTTGCTATTATGGTACACGTGATCACGTGGCTGCACAGCACTTTTGAGCACAGGATGTGTCAGGATGAGGCCCATTGATTTGCAATAAAAAACAGATCTCTTTAAAAGAAGCCAAACACTTTAAACAACCAGATTTAATGTCCCTGATAAAAATTAACAAAAAAAATAAAAATAATTCTGGTAAAAAACAAAACAAAAATAAAACACAAATGAGACACTGGTTTTCTAATAGGGGTGGGGAAAAAATCAATACAGCATAGCATCACAATATATCTGTGGCAATATTGTATCCATAGCCCGATGCCAACTGTTTCTTAATTATATGAATCATTAACATTGCTAATACAACTTTTATTAGCCTACTAGAGTGATAAAATCCATCACTTTTCAGTCCACTAGATACATTTTGGTGCAATAAAAATGAATTCAGATAAATAAACTGAAAACTTTATCTCACTAGATAAAATGGATGTTGACGAGGTTTTCCTTTGGGGACATAATTTGCAGTTGAAAAAAAAAGGTAATAAATCCAATATATCACAATATATGTTACCGCAATATTCAGCATATCGCAAAAAAGGTATTAAAAAAATGTAATATTGTATCGTGACTTAAGTATCGTGATAATATCGTATCGTGATTATAACATATGGCGGGGCCTCTGATGATTCCCACCACTTTTTTCTACTATGTCTCTCAGTATAAGAAAAACATTTAAAAAGCCCAATATTGTATTGTGGCTTATGTACTGTGACAACATTATATCGTGATAATATTGTATCGTGATTATAACATATCATGGGACCTCTGGTAATTACCACTTAAATATTATTATTATTGTATCGTGGGCCTCTAAAGATTCCCACCACTTTTTTCTACTATAAGTCCCTCAGAGTGAGAAAAACATTTAAAAAGCCCACTATTGTATCATGGCTTATGTACTGTGATAACATTATATCATGATAATATCTTATCGTGATAATATTGTATCACAATATTACTGTATCGTGGGGCCTCTGGTGATTCCCACCACTATTTTCTGCTGTTAGTGCTTCATTTTGAGAAAAAATATTTAAAAAAACAATACAAACCACAATCTTGCAGTTTAAACAGTATCTTAAAACTCTAATTTAAAACAAGATTTTTGGATTATTATTATAAGAGAAAATTAAGACACAGCAAAGATAAACTTTAGCTTATTTGTGTCTTTGAGATTCTGGCTCGGCATTTCTTTCCACTCTGATGTCAAATATAGACTGTGATAATTCATTTAATCATTCCTAGAAACATTTTCTCCCACTTGGCACCACTGCGGATGAATGCCACTCGTGAATGCTGCCTGTAGCTTGTGCCTCTTGGTGCTGGATTACAGTAACACAACACACTCCGAACTGTGTCACATGAATACACAAAGTGTTTTAATCACCCCGGCTCTGGCCACTCTTGTACACATTAGCAGACAGAGTGGCAGTGTTGTGTTGAACTGGTGGCTGGTGGCACAGCAGGGGAGACGTCCCTGAGTGAGATGACATGAGAAGGCTCTCCGCCACCGCCACCAGGGCAGAATATTCCTGGTGGTGAAAGCAGAATGAGCTGATGGATGGTTGAGATAGGGCACAGTGCAATATGGACACGATTTCATGGCATGATAAATCTCCGCAGGGGCCCGTGGCTAAGTGTAATATGAAATCCCTTATCTATGTATCTGCTTCATAACACCGGCTATCTGCTGCGGCTGAATCTGCCTTTGTTTCTTTAGCTTCTGTTCTCTGCTTGAATGCCGCTGTTGATCACATCTACAGTATGGAGGAGGCTGATGACAACAACATGTGTGCGATAACACATCTTTTACTCAGTTGTTTTTGAAATACGATGTGATGAATTATCTAAATTGAAAATTGTCAGTGTGGAGATCCTCTTCCATTACCTGGGATCACACTGATAAGCAGAGTTATTAGAAGAGACTTTGCATCCGTAGTGTCGGAGCTGGCCTGTGTTTGTACAAAACAAGTTTAAATTATACCTGCAATATAAATGAAATGCAATTTGCTTCACAGAACTGATCCTTTTAAAGTTCGGCGTGTATGTTATTTAACACCATCTCTTTAGAATTTCTGATTAAAAAGAAAGAAATTAAGTCGGCACCTTATCCTCTGATTAGCTTAATCCGATAGGTTAATTGACTTTATCAGGGTGGAGAAAACAGATGAGCTGCCGTTCCAGCCTGCAATAAAAATCCCCCAAAATGATGAAATTGGAAAATAACCTATATTTCTTTTAAGATATTTCTTAATATACAACTACAGTTTCATATCACATTGCCAGAGAAATAAGGCACTTTCTCCCAGGAGATGAGAAAAGAATTGAATTTTTCCTTATCGGTCATCTATTTTTCCACAGAATGCTATTACTTGCTGCCTGCCGTTGCTAAGCAACAGGAAATATTAATAGGACCTTTTATTAGCTAGGCTTTACCAGTGGAGTACTAAAATGAGGAAGTGGAAAACATGAATGTGTTACATAAATCTCTGAACCTTTCAGGGTTTGCACAAGTCTCTGTTTGTCCAGTGATTTATGGCTGTGATGGTTCATTTATGGGAGAGGGAGGTGTGAAATGCCAAATGGAACATTAGCCTAAGGGACAATTTGAAAATAAATAATCACAAAAAAAGTGGGGGAGAAAAAAAAAAAGGGGGGTGAAGCAGTTTAAAGAACAACCCTGTTTTTTTTTCCCCTGCAGATTTTCAAGAGGCCATCAAACAAGCAAGTGATATTTTTGTTCCGCTGGAGGCATTGATCATTCAAAATCATCTATGCTTGAATCAACATTGGAATAACTAATACAAGTCCCGTTCTATCAGTGGGCTTGTTGAACTGTGGTGAAAAGCGACAGACATTCCATCATTTTCCGCAGACACTCTAATCCCTTTAAAAAATGACTGAAAATGAAGGTCTTTCAAAGGAGAAATAGGTTTTCTTCATCTGAATGTAAAGTGTAGAATAAGGCAAAGCCTCAAAGAGCAGCAAGTCTTTAAAGGCAAAAGGTAAGACAAATTTAAAGTGGGGGAAAAGTCTAAACACATTTAATTACAATATTTCCCAAAAGTCACTCGATAACAGTCGAGGAGACGTACGCCACTATTCATTTTCTTTCCCAGACAGAGAATTAGAAGAGCAAGATTTTCTCTATGAATGCATCACCTTATCTCTAATCCACCTTTTTCTCTGTTCCATGTTTATACAAAAACCAGCAGGTGTACAGTATGCGATAATACGTTTGCTGAGACCCTCCATCAGAGAGAGAACACATTAAAACACACCTCTGCTCTCTTATCATTAATTCATCCCAGCTTGTCTGTGACAAGTTCAGTTGACATTGCAGCTCATATTTCATTCACGCGGGCTTGGAGAGCGAGCACCTGCCAGGAGCACTTAATGCCTCGCGAGTAAAAAATAAAGAAAAGAAAAGAAAACACGGGCGTCCACGCAACTTAACATGACAATCAGGGTGGGATTAACACTTGATAATTAACCTCGACAACTGAAGATAAAGAGCTGGTGGGGGAAATTCTTTCATTTAAATGTAGGTAACAAAAGAAATTAAGAGTATGAATTTGAATATGAATACAGCCGGCAGACCACCCTCATTACGAATGAACTGACCCTCATTCATGTCTTGTATTCTGCAAAATAACAAATGAGATAATACCTGGGAGTTTGATGGAGCTACGGCTGCACGTAGCTCTTTCTGCTAATACATAGCGCATAACATCCTCTGGCTGATTATACATTCATCATCTGTTACATATTCAAAACATCACACTCGAGCCAGTTTGATGATGGCTAATATTGCATGCATCATTGAGGAACATGAAAAAAAAACTTAATCAAAGATAATTTATTCCAGTCGCAGGCACAGGTCATATGAATTTGAGGAGCATTTTAAATGCACCATAATTGAATATGGAGCCTTTCTGTTCAAATAGATTGCAGATGTATTTGTCACAGCGCAGGTGTGAGGCTTGTATATATCTATCCAGCCAATAATAAAATGCTTTAGGCAAGTTTTGGTGTAAATAAAGACTCAACAACAACAAGGCCACTCCACTTGTGAGTCCAGAAATTATTCACCAGCAGCAGAGATGTGTATCTTTCTGAGCTGTATTGATAAGATCAATGCAACCTGAGCATGGCTATTAAATGTCTAATGTGTTTTGGAACTTGTAGATGCTATGACAGTGGGGGCATTAACAGAGAGAGGCAGAGAGGGAAAGAGAGGCCCTGCCAAGTGCATCAGAGCATCAGAGAAAAGAGCTCTCTGAAAGATATCAGGTTTGGCCAGGAGGGGCTTCAGACCGCAACACAATAAGCATCAGCAAAAAATACCTCATGAATTGAAAATGGCCTCTTTACAAAATTAGGAGAGTACAGTCAATTATGTCTTTCAGGTTTTGAGGGTCAGCAGAGGAGAAAGAACAAAACTAAAAGTCACCACCTGGTCGGAAGGAAAGTTAGCTTCCATCAAATCCTCTCATTCCTGCTAATGATTTAAAACCACCTTTAAAGGTTTGGACTGGCAATACTCAATCGTTTTGTTGTGTCAACAAATCCCATGAACCAAATCCAACAATGTATTGATCCAGCTAACAAAGTGGGTCTGCAGCGAACAATTATTTCCATTAAATCTGCTGATTATTTTGACATTTAGTTGATTAATGGTTTGGTTTGTAAAATGTCAGAAAATTATGAAAATGCCACAATTACAAATTTTCCAAAAACCCATGTTGATATGTTTTAAGTGCTTGTTTTGTCCAACAACAACCCAGAACCCAAAGATAATTCATTTAGTATTATAGTGGACTTAAAGGTGCGGCTGCGGCTGCCCCCTAATAGTCGACCAGAAAGGTCATTAGTTGGCAAGATTTCATTGGTCGCTTAGCTGCGAAAAAACAAACAAACATGAAACTCTATTAGGAGCTGCACCTTGTCAAAACAAATCAAAACTTGTCTGACTGGACCGCATGGGAATTTAATTTGAAAGGACAGACACAGGCTCCTGGCTGGTGTTTGCCTAAAAATAACAGATTTGGGATTTCAGACCTCACGTTATCTGGCTGTGGACATATTTTTGGCCTTTGACCAATACCTGAATTGAGATGATTTAAAATCACAGGCTTGAATGAGTGGTAACGAGGTAAGTCTGCATGCTAGCTTAGCCTAGTTAGCTTAGCTTGGCTGTAAACTGCGGGAACTGCCCATTGGTCCGACATCCCATTGTTCCGACCATATTAAATCCATTGTTCTGAAGTCCGTTCCGAAATCATCATGATGCCCTGTGGTTAAGGTCTGGTTAGGTTTAGGCACAAAAACCACTTGGTTAGGGTTAGACAAAGATCATGGTGTGGGTTAAAATGAAAAAGAAAGTGACAAACACATAAGCTGTGAGCCTGCTCCGCCTCAAGCCTTTCCCAGCTGACCCAGAGCCGGTCGCGGCGCACCATCAAGGTAGAAATACGCCCGCCGGGAGTCGTTCAGCACCGCAGACCGTCGGACTAATGGGATGTCGGACCAATGGGCTGTCGGACCAATGACATGGACCCGTAAACCGGCCTGAAGTAGCTGAACGAACCACACCAGTATCGTGGATTTCGGACCTTGGATTGCCTGATTGTGGTATTGTCAACTACAGAAGAGGAAGTGCTCTATGTCAGGAGAGACCCCAGGTACCTCAAATTACCAAAAGTACTACCAGATTTGACTTCTCCGTCCTCTCATGTTGGACCGTAGGCTGACTGGACGCTACAGTGACTCAAATGGTAATACAAGAGAGGACGGGCCAGGGCTAGCTGCTAAGCATGCTAATTTCAGTAGATAGCATTTCTCTGCAACACAGTACATAGACATCTTTGACATAATGTCAAAACTGTTACGTCTTCACATTCTGTTGATGTTAATGTTTCTTCTGAATGTTTTAAATTAAAATTCTGGTCACATCTTACACATTGTACCTTTAAACAACAGATCATATGATACGTTTTCATAACTGACCTCACGATTCAGATCTATTAACAAATATTGCCCATGAAGCCAAGAACTGCATTGTTTAACTATTAAAAGCAAATCAATGAGCCCCATTGTTGCACTGGCTAACTTCATAACTGGGAACAAGCCCACATTCACCATCCTGCTGCAGCCTTAAATACTCATTAGGGGGGCTTTTTAGCCTTTACTTGATAGGGCAGTGCTAGCATGAAAGGGGGAGAGAGCGGATGACATGCAGCAAAGGGCCACAGGTCGGAATTGAATCTGCAGCTGCTGTGGCAAGGACGTAGCCTTTGTACATGGGGCACCCGCTCTCCCAGGTAAGCTCGGCACTCCAGGGTTGACATTTTATGTGGGCCGATATGAAAGTTAACGTCGCCCTGGTGGGAATAATCACAGAAAGTAAGCTCTGTGTCAAACAAATGTTTATGATACTTGCACATTTTGTTTAGCGGGATAATCTTCAAAAATGAACACCACATGAAAAAACTACACTACCCTGTGCTGGCAGTGCCGGCCGCCAGAATCGGGCCAACTGATTTGGCCTTATCTTGGGTATCATTTATGCCATGTCGGGCAACCATATGTAGCCCTTCTAAGTTTAGGGCCAGGTCATTTTGGCTACTTGGGTACAGTTGCAAGACTTAACGTTGGCTCTAAAGCCGTGATCGGCATGATGTGTGCATGTGTTATGGGAACTATAAAGATAGCAGGGCTGGAGGACATCTAGGCACTCACTCACTGACTGACTGACTGTTCATGCGGTTGTATGTGTGTGACTCCATTTGTGAATGCTTATTAAAAGCTCAAGAAAGACAGCCGACGTGTGAAGACTTTTTCTTTAAACTGTTGATTAAATAGTTGTTTTGCCACCACAACATTCTGTAGTCTCATCTAGCCCCTATTTAGCAACCACTTTTTTTAAGACACATAAAAGCTTCAAAATTCCCGAGTGGATATTTTTTGATGTATTTTATGCCATAGAACAAAATGTGTAAGTCTCTTGAGCTCGTGTTCACCACAGACCTTAAAACCCATTCAAAAAGCCCACTGACGTCCAGATGAAGGATCTGGGCTAAAATGCTAACACATCTCTGGGTTTAAGGACTCATTCCTGCAGCACTACATCCATCAGCCTTGTTCTTTAATATTCTATAGTCTCTATTCTTCATGTGAAAATCTTGATAGCTGTCAATGCTCCGGTGAATCCACACCCACAATCCCCTGTTGTATCCACCCAAAGATTTAAATCTAAACGGCGTTTAGTCTCACAGTTCACCCGCTAACAAAACACACACTATCTATTGTGTCTAACAGCTCCCTGACTCTGATCAACTGCCGCTGTAATACTGCTCTACTCTAAATCCTTTTTGTTATATAATCGCCCTATTTATTTTATGTTTATATTGTTGCACCTGCAATGGAGTACTTTCAAATGTCCTCATACTTGAATCACGTAGGCCCGCATTTAGAAACCAGTAGCTCTCAGCCTTTTGTTGCGAGAGAATAACCTTATTTCACTCAACTGAATTATCTCTAAAATATCTAATAATGAAATCCAGGAGGTACAGAAAACTGGAGGTATATGCTCATTTTGAATAAGAGTTACCCCTTTCCTCTTTGCAATTTCTTCTTGCTTTCGTCCCCACAATGCACCCCCCCCCCACCCCCGCCCACCCTCTCTCTCCATCCTCACCCCTCCTCTCTTCATCCAACTCTATTGCACTCTTTTCATTGCCCAGCTCACGTATTGAATCTGCCTGATGAAAACAGATCTCACTGCAGCACCACAATAGAATGGCTGATGCAGGAAAGATGAACCCTAATGGATTTTTTTTTCAATGTGCTCAAGATTGAATATAAGGCCTGACCTCCAGATGTAGTGGATCCATTTCAACAGCAGAGATATTGTTTATAGTGAGGACACAGAAACACATAGACACACAAACAGTACACCGTCAACAGCAGCAAAATCCCCTTCCATCTAATACTGTATTTCTTTAGCGCACAAAACTGTCTAAAATCAGAATTAACCCTCGTTATTTATCTATCCATGTCAAGTGAGGTATTCATTATGATAGAATCTCATGTTTGAACTGCAGAGTTTGCTTAATTACTCTGCTCAACAGACTGTGTCAAGGTGAGGCACCAATTTAATAGACACTCCGTTCTCAGCACAAATGAACCTCTGCTACGGTTTGGTAGTTTCGCCAGGCAGCCTATTTGACTTAGAAATTTTTCTGAGTTCGCTTTATATGCTGCTTTTTGCAGTGAAGTTGAAGCAGAGCTCTGAAAAGGTCTCCTATATGTTCCACAGAGCTTCCCTCAGAGCCAGTTAGAAATATCAAGCTTTGGGAAGTGAGAACATTTCTTTAAAAGATCACTGATCATCTGGTTTTGCTTTTTATTTCTCGATCTATTTGCGTCTTAATGACCCTGACGATAAAATTAATATCACATCAAAACATGTGTCGCACCTATCTTTGTGAGCGCATGTGTTTTGATTACTCGTGTCATGTCAAACATTTCAAATCTCATGCATTTTTATCGCACAACCCGGAACACTCAATCTATTAAAACCACCGAGTGCGGCCCTCTGTAGCAGTAACAAATATCCTGACTGCCGAGCGAGAGACTGGCCAATCAACCACTGTCTCCGCGGTAAAGGTCACGACCAAAATGTGAAACGAATATGAAGATAAATGACACATGAATCCAATACCTGGAGGGAATATTCCAGCATTATATATAATATATAGCATATTTATATTTCAGATCTTTATCAAGCTGTATTTACGCTCTCTGTTCTTTATCTTCATCTCTTTTGTTTATGATTAGCATTATACCACACCGACCTTGGTTTATGCACCTGTATGTGTTTAATATATTTTGTTTTTTTCATTACGTGCAGCTAATTTATCATTTCTGAAGATGCATCAGAGAGAAAAAGAACAATGTAAAACATGTGCACTGTATTATGGAGCACATATAACTTATAAAAGGCACAGCTGTCGGGTGTAGCTATTTGCGTCTTGTTCTGATTTCTGACTAAATATCAAATAAGTTATGAAGGCATGACATTCTGACCTTCAAACCCTTTGCATATGTTGGGATTGCTGAGCATATGCGCAAGTTATTTTCACTGAAAGCTCGATGCTGCAGTCAATAAAAATCACTCACATGCAAGCATTTTTTTAAAGGGAAGCATTGAATCAAATGTCAGTGTTATTCACTGCACCTCTGTTACAATATTTACATTTTGGTCACTGAATAGGATCCAAAAAAAGCCAATCTTTAACTCATTTACTCATTTCTTACCATGTGTGGAGTGCACGAGAGGCTGCTAAACCTTTGATTAGCGCAACCTATACATTATGCTTCAGGCACGAGCTTTTACATGCCGCATATACATCATCTGTTGTGATAGAAACCTGCTCCATTTCCTGCAGTTCTCATGAATGCAATTACAGTTTGGAGATGCTAATTTGTGGAGGAGCAGTTCTCTGTGGAGCTGAGGGAGTAATCAGTGCGTATTCATGTTTGAAGGCTTGACAGATTGACCGATGCATGCTGTCGAGGCAGATATGATGCTGATGGATTTACCCACAATCCTTTTCTCCATGCATCAGAGCTGACATGGCAACCGCCGAACAATCGCTCAGTTCCCCCACTTAGCCCCCTTCTTCGTGGCTTGGAAATTACATTTACCTCGTAGGGTTGTAATCTGTTTCACATTAGAGAGCTCCTTTTCAAAATGGCTGTTTTGGATGTTTTGCAATATCCAATAAGCTTTGGAAATCATTTTAAAAAAGTCAAATTTGTCCAATTTCTTATGTGCTCCCCCCCTAAATTGCAACGTTGCATGTGCTTCCGTGTATGGTGTCTGTTGAGTGTTCGTGTGCGTGTGTATTTTACGGTAATAGTTTGCTCTCATGTCCTCCTGGATGTCTCAACTACAGCAAAAATACTTCTTCAAAGACCTATCATTTTGAGCCAGCACGGTTAAAATCACACCTCAAACTAAAAGGGTTTCAGTCAAACCCTTTTCCCTCTCAGGCATTAACCACCTTCTACTTTTATTAAACTGTCCAAAACTTTTATGGCTATTACTGAAAATATCCTCGGACTCCTTAAACGTCAGCTCTCTGGTGTTCGGACGAGTTGTTCAGTGCTACTCACCGAGGGCATTTGGCTGGAGACGAGGTGGCTGTCCTGCGCCAGCATGTTAGACATCATGAGTGTGGGCAGCTCTGGGTAGGAATACGGGTTGATGAGCCCATTGTGTGGCAGCGAGTGGCAGAGGTAGCCTGTAGAGTCATGCTCCATCAGGTGAAGAAGAGGAGGCTCGGGGTGGTTAGGTGGAGTGATGGGGGGGATCTCGTAGTCCTCGTCCCCGGCTCCGTTTCCACTGCCCGATCCGCCACCGCCGCCTCCTCCCCCGCCGCCGCCGGTCTGACCTGTGTAGTTCTGAGGATGAGACAAAAGAGAGGAGGAGTGTGACAACTCAGGTTTGAGGAAGTAGCGGATATCAGTGGATCAAACTTGAGCTGAGTCATGACTGATTTCGACATGACACTGCTCCATATGTTCTGCAGATATAGAAGTTTGGTTACTACGCTGAGTTATTTCAGGTGCCAAGAGTTCCCAAAGTTGGGTTCATTTCCTGCACAGGCCATGTTAGGAAACCGGAGCGCTTCCAAGGCTTGAATGTGTAAAAAACTCTCCCATCTGAATCAAAAGATGAGCAACCGCGTCACAAAATAAAGTTCTTTGATAACAAGTCAAAGATACAAGCGTGTGTACATAAAACATAAGGTCAACTACAGCTCTCAAGGTGCACTTCATTCAATCCAAACTCAAAACCATATTCAGCAGCTTAAATCAATTTACTTTTAGATCCTTAGTCAATTTGGGATGAATGCAGAAACTACTGTATGGTGAACAGTGCTCCAAAATGCAACAACAAAGCACTGTGAACTTGCTACAGCTCAAATTCACGCCTCTAATTAGCTTCTTCTTCACAGCAGTGGAAGCTGAGGGTGAACGAGCTGCGCCGATTAGCTGATTAATGGATTAGCTGATTGACAGAAAATTAATTGGCGACTATTTTTATCACCAGATAATTATTTCAGTTTTATTTTTTAAAGCAAAAAGTCAAACATGCTGGTTTTGTGCTTTTTAAAATGTTAAATGTTAAAAGCACAATGACTCACAGGAGTATTATGACATGCACTTAAAAGCATTATTAAATAGACTTATTTCCAAAGTGGTGCTCGGTGGAGACAATAAAGCCATACATAAGAACATGCACGTAATTGCAAACAAACAAATTACATCATAGACCTACTCAACCCCCCTGCAACTCCATGGCCGTGGTTCAAGATAGTCTCTTTTGTCAAACAGAATAATAAACTAAATAGCTTTGGCTTTTTGGACTGTTGGTCAGATAAAACACACGTTGGGCTCTGTGACAGGGCATGTTTCACCATTTTCTTTTCTTTTTTTTTTAATTTTATTTTATTGACAAATCCATTAATCGAGAAACTTATTGGCACAATAATCAATAATAAAAAATAGTTAATTGCAGCCTTAATGAGTATCACAGTATTGGAACCATTCACAGTACCAAACCAGTGGAAAAACTCAAACTTACATCCAGACCATTGTTGTTAATCAGTTAGGATGGGCCCCAGTGCATGCTATTATCATGGGCCCTAGTGCCAGACTTTGCGTCGAAACAGCTAACGTGTATTTTATAGTATTGTCACATGATCAGATACACACTTGACGTTGCACAGCATCAATATACATATTACCAAGCATTGTTGCAAATCTGTATATGACAAAAATTCCAAATAAAATAAGAAATTATTCGTTAAATTGATTTTTAAAATAGTTTTTTAATAGTTTATATGGTCATATAATTTTGTTATAGATTGCCACTGATGATTTTAACGTGTGTTCTTCTTTGAACACAGGCGTATTTCTGAGGGAGCAAGTTGCCTGTTCTCTGCTCTAGAGAGAGTGGGCCCTCCAGCCATTCTCTGAATGGGCCCCCCACCCCCATGGGCCCCAGTGAAGCTGCACTGCCTGCACTGTCTATATTTACACCCCTGATCTGGACAAACCTACAGTTAAATCAGCAACAAGCACCTTCTGTGCTGAAGAACATGGAGGACAGTGTTTCACACTGTTCTAGATCAGTGCAAAGTCGCAGTATCCATATTAGCCGTACATGTGGCCGTTGCTAGTTGCTAACCGTTAAGCTAACTGTCAATTATAAAATGGATCTAAGAAGGGAAATGTTCTCCGTCTGCCCCATGTGCATTTTTGTGTATCTAGACACCTTCCAGTTAACGAGTATTACTTCGATTACACTGCAGGTAACCATAGTAACTCTACTTCTACTTTGTGCTACATTGCCAGTTACACTTTATTGTAGAAACTTACTATACATTAAACTGACAGCAAAAAACGAAAGCTGTTACAGCCATGTGATCACTGTTAATAACACACTTTGTGGTGTTCCAGTATGGAAAGTTTTGTGTAGAGCTGCATCAATTAGTCGATTAATCAATCAGTTGATGGAAAGGAAATTAATCACCAACTAATTTGATGGTCGATCAATCTTCTCAGTCAGTTTTTAAGAAAGTTTTTTAAATGTGAGCATTTGTTGGTTTCCTTTGTTATTTACGATGGTAAATGAAGAGTCTTAAGGTTGATTGGACGAAAGAAGCTTTTTGAAGATGTCATCATTTGCTCTGGGAGATTGTGATAAGCATTTTTCACAATTATTTGACATTTTATAGACTAAAAGATTAGGAGTAATTGTGAAAATTATTGGTAGATTAATCAATATGAAAATAATTGTCAGTTGTAGACCTAGCTTTGTGTTGTGGTGTTGTATCAGGACACCTTGTTGGGTATTATCACCTACAGAGGGTCAGACAAGGAGGAATGATGATAAATTGATTACTGGTGCCCTGTGATTCTCAATTTCTTGTTGAGGACTTCAGGATAAACATTAATTTTGCAGACTACCCCTTACTGACAGCTGTACTGACTACCATTTGTTTGATCAGTGATTTTGTGGTTGAACCTATATAACACAGAATTTAGTTATTCTTAGATCCACTGACCTCTGACTGGTCACTACATCCACTGCTGTGGTCAAGAGCTGATTCATTATAACACATCTGTGTAAAAAAACCTTTACAATATTTAAGGCTGCTGCCAATACAACTTTAGGAATCATGAATATGTTAACATCTTGCTCACCAACCAATTCAGCTTCCTGCCATTCCTACAAATAGATGTGTAAACTGTTTAATTTCTGATCCGTCATTCTGTTGGAATAGGTGTAATTTTGTTTCCAATGTTGAACGTCTCATTTTGGAACAAAACCCCGATGCTGAGCGATCAGTAATAAAGAAGACCAACAGCCTCTGTATTTGTGTGCTGTCGCGCTAACACAGTAAGTCCAATCAGATCAGAGTTCTGCACAGAGCAAGAAGAAAAGAAAAATAGCAGGGAAATTCAACGGGGGAATGAAAAGCAATTTTGTCTGAGACGATCCAACTTGACTCCCATTGTAATGACTGAGTCAAATTAATCATCACAAATAATATTCTGGTGTCAGCCATTCAAGGGTTTTTTAATAGAATTTTTATGATTCATGTCTGGCAGTATACATCAAACAGTCAGTTCTGCAACATTTCTGAAATAAATTCAATATCATCTTTGTGTAGGCTGTCATCCTCGGCAGCAGAGTGGTCATTTATCTCTCAAACAGATACTTTTAGAAAATAAGGGGCATGGGGAGATGGAAGAAAGGAGAGAGGATACAGGGCACATTTTTTTTTCTTGTTTCTCTCAACCCTGTTTTACTACAAAGGTGAGTGACGCGGCCCATTCTGTAATGTTGGAGCTATAAAAATTACAGGTTTGTTAGAGATATACACCTGAAAAGCCTTCCAAATGATAAATTAGCATTTTCAGCTGCTCATTTTACTGCAAACAAACCTCAATCAGCATCAGAAAATATTAAGTATATGGATTTTGTTTTCATCTAATGTCGCTGTTTGTTAATTCTGAAGTGATAGCAGCTTTAAATCCTCATGTTTCTGTTTCTTTTATTGTGATTTGGCGGTGGGGCGAGCCTTTTGTTTCCACACAGATCACAGATTGCGCCTTTAAGTACACAGTAACCGACAATCTTCTCTTTACAACAATAGCTTTCAGCAGGATTAAAATGAATCTAATGTCTTTTAAATGAACACCAATCTACGGCGGTAAGCACAAAGCCAGATGAGAGGAATTTCATTAAGTCACAATACCTAAAACACCCATCTTTAATTTGACCACAAAAAAGGACGTTAGCGGTGTTTTATTGTGAGGCAAGAATGTAGACACAGACTCAGCGTTAAAAGCGCACTTTCATCTTCCTACATGTTACGACGAAATGAAAAAGAAGGAGAGAGAGGAAGACGTGTGATTGCCTCAATTTGATTTACTTTGTCCTTACATAGCCTGCGAGCTAGTTGATATTAATTTTCTGGACTGTCCTTTGAAGACAGATGTCTTTGTAAACCTTTGGGGATAGTGTTATTGTTTGGTCTAATGGACAAGAAAACGAACATTTCCTGAGATTCAATTTCCCTCATAATTGTTGGAAGGAAACTAAATTGTCTGCTGTAAACATTGGAGCCATTGTGTAAAGTGAGTCCCCGTGCGCCTGTCCCTCGCCGTCATCTTCCACTACGACTCGCGGGTGACCACTGTGTAATCCGCCACGCTTAGTCATCATCTCGCATGTTCATCAACCCTTTTGTTTTCTCTGGGTATAAATATATATCCACGCTACAGAGACATTCCCCCGGTCCCATCCGTTGCTCTTGATTGTGCGGAGGGACGCGGACTGAGGATGTGTCATGTGTTAGATTGCTGTGAGGGCTCATCCAGTGCCCTTGATGATAAAATGTAAATACCAAGGACGTTCCCAGTTGGATTGTGGCAGGATAAATTATTCATATGCCTCTATTCAGAATGAGCTTACATGTACAGAACCACATGTACACTCTGGCTAATGTATACTCTTTTCTCCTTTAAAAGTAAAATCCAAACAAAGGCAACGTATTTGATGGATCGCACAGACCAGCGTGTGTCCTAGTATGGAATTGGCTTTTCAAACAAAAGCCCCTTCTTTTTTTTTTTTCCTCCCTATGAGGTACTCGTCATGGGTTTACTTTCAATACTCCTAGCCACATTCCCTACCCAAAAGCTGCATTACACAGATTCTATTTTCTCACTGAAACATCCTTTATTTTCCTCCTCTGATCAATACCGCACACTATAGGGAGCGTTATTTCCAATACACAGTATGCTCCGTCTGCACAGCGAGCGAAACACAATCTGTAACATTTTAATTAAGAGACAGATCTCTCGACTGTAAGTGTTACATACCAGCACACCTTTCATTTGAAAGAAACAGATGAATAGACAGTTGGTCTGGGACTGAGAGAGAAAATAACATTGATTGGGGAGCTTTCCAGCTTGTCTTTTATTTGGCACAGATCTCTCCCTCCCTCTGTAACACTGCCGGAGTACTCAAGGCCTTCTGGAGATGATATTGACTGTGGCTAATGGCTCATTATCTGTACATTCTTCTTCTTATTAGATTATTGTTGTAATGCCTGTAGAAATCTGGATTTGGGACATAACCCAATTAATATTAAATTGTGTATTAATTCTGTAAAATGATTCACTGTCAAATACAATTCACATGCACAATAAGAGAGCGGCGTGCCTCTTTGTGTTTACAACACGACATGATCTTGGCATAATGTTGTATATGCAACTATTGTGATGATTGATTCATTGTTTGAACCATTTTTACAACAGAAACACCAACACAGTCTCTGCCTCCAGCTTCTTTATAATGTGAGGGTTTTCTGCTTTTCTGTGTTTTATATGATCGTAAACTGAATATTTTTTGGACTGTTAGTCAGACAGAACAAGACATTTTGACCCTGGGCTCTGGGTAATGAGCATATTTTTCACTATTTTCCACAGACGAAATGGTTAATCAGTTAATCAAGAAAATAATCAGCAGACAAATCTATAACGAGAACAACCAGGAGCTGGAGTTCTAGTCGTATTTGCCAGTTTCTTACTATATGACCTAAAAATGAACATCATTGTACAAACATTACACTGGTAACATTTCCTGTTAAAGGGACAGTTCACCCTAAAATCAAAAATACATATTTTATCTCTTACCTGTAGCGCTATTTATCAATCCAGTTATTTTTGGTGTGAGTCACCAAGTGTTGGAGATATCAGCTGTAGAGATGTCTGCCTTCTCTCCAGCATAACAGAACTAGACGGCACTCGGCTTGTGGTGCTCAAAGCACCGAAAAAATACGTTTGAAAAATTCAACAGCAATGTCACTTTCCAGAAATCATGACCTGGTTACTCAAGATAATCTACAAACCTTGTTGTGAGCAGTTTCATGCAAGACCTATCTTCTTTCTACCAAGCTACACCTGCCAACTGTATCACTGCGCAGAAGGAAGAGTGCATCTACTCAGCGGCGAGAGGCTCATGCTCATAGCAGCGCGAGATGTAAACATTAATGGCGTCCTCCTTGGCTGAGTTGTAACGTTAGCTCAGTGGTGCTACTGTAGGTGAGCTAGCAGTAGATCATAGAAATGGAATAACAGTAGAACGGACATTCCTATTCAAATCAACGTAGCAGCAGACATTTTGGGTGTACTGTTGCCATTGCAACCATTGTAGAGAGCGAACATCCGTATACAACGACTTGCGGCAAGTTGCGAACTCATCGAGGTGAGGTTTTTCAGCGATGACCAAATGTGCGGTGAAGTAGCACTGTTTTCAAATAAGCACAGAGTTGTTAGTCCTCTGTTTCTTTTACTGCCATTAACTGCACGTTTGTTAAAACATGATGTACCCTAGCTGCCTCAGAAGGAGTGAGAGCCGCTGCCCAGTTGAAAGTTGACAGGCATAGGGACCACAGGGATAAACAGCGTGAAGATGGCCGGATGGGCCAACAACTCACATGTGACCTTCAGAGAAAAGAGTGCTCAGAAGTCAGAACAACCGTGATCCTTAACGGTCCTTAAAGACTCTGAATCTGAGAGCTCACATGTGACCTCAGCGACTCTGTAAGGGTTCACACCCACACAGAGTTTAAAGCTCGCGACTCCCCACCTGTCCATTAGAACTGAGGAAGCTTCTTGGAGGTGAAACGTCTTCAAGAAACTCAAGCGAGTCCAGTTGCCTACGACAGTGCACTTAGATCAGCATATTTTCACATTTAACTCATGAATTAATGGTTTATTTCAACCAGTCCAGAGTCTGTGATTGTTTGAACAGTGGACCAATTAACTAGATGACCAATAAGACTAACTACGACGGTTTCGGTGTGAATGAAGTGTGTTTTACAATGGGTTAACAAGGCAATTAAGCTTAAGTCAGTGTTAGCTTTTCCTTGCTTTGGCTTCCAGACTGTGGTCAGACAGCACGGGGGAGCGAGAACCTACTGTACATTCACTCTTGATATCTTCACCAATAAACTTGAACTCTGCTATGCTCCAATGCTTTATCTCCTGCTTGTTCTACCACACACGTCTTATGCACACACACACGCACATGCACACATAATGGCTGTCCACTAAATAGTAAATAGTTCCTAAATGAAGCTGACACTGTGAAAAAATATGTATTTTTGATTTGGGGGTGGACTCCTTTAAAAATAATCACACAACAAGAGCACAGGTGAATAAGTATGCCCAGGCCGGTTGCATGTGCGGCACACAGACACAGAGTTTAGAGTCCTCTGAAGTCAGCGTTTGTTTTGTGGAGAGAGGGCGGGACCGACAGCTCAGAGACAGACGATGACAGATCTGCCTTACCACTAATGTGCACTTATCTGCCTATTGGAGAGCTTTGTCACAGTGGTGATTTATGCTTAAAATCCCCCCACACACTACCACTTCCATCACCACCGACACTCTTCGTTCCAACACCTTCCCGTATCCGCCGTGCAGCACTCTTGCGCGCGCGGAGACAAAGTCGGGCCCCGTTATCTCTCCTTTCCACGCAGTCCGGTTTGAAAGGGAAACGGTGGATTTATCTTTGGGAAGAATTTGAGAGCATCATCTATTTTCATTCGCTCTGCCATCGCTCTCCCGGAGGAAGATTATACTGTATATTTATGAATGATCCTGTTTACGAGTGTACACAGAGCTCTTGTTTTAGTGTAACACAGCAGAGGCAAATAGCTGTTGTCAGACTACAAAGATCACTTACTTTGAGACGCTTAATCTGAACGGCATGAACTGATCTGCTATTTCTGTTATTTGTTCTTGATACTCCTCCTCCTCCTCCTCTTTTCCCCTTTCCTCTTCCCCTCTCTTTATCCCTCCATCTCTCTCCGTCAACTCAGGCTTAATTAAAGCCATAGCTGTTCTTCTGCTACAATATCATGTCAGGGGGGTATCAACACACCACAAAGCCGTCTCTAGCAGAGCCCAAAGACAGGGAGGGAGGGGAGAGGACCGCAGATCCAGTTACAGCCACCCTACACCTCCACTCTCCTCTTCCTCTCTTCTTGGCTGGCCCAACCCCAGCCTGGCCTGTCCCTGACAGAGCCCAAACAGTTCTGGTCCCTGCTTCCCCAGACCCTTGATCAGCCCCCCGCACCCCCCACCCCTCCCGCCCATCCACCCTGTCATCTCATCTCTCTCTAAAACAGCCGGGCTGCATTATTTATCTGTCACTATGTTACTGTTTGGAAATCATGAAAGGAGCTGTGGGGATGGGGATGCTAAACCACCGTGGTTTCTGTTCGGTGAATGAATGGGACGGGAGGGTGGGAAGAGGGGAAGGTGGGTGAAAGCGAGACAGATATTGGGAGGCAGCGAGGCAGTGAGACAGGGAAAAAATAAAGTCAAAGTCACGCTCTTTCTAGGAAATAAAATCCAGCCGCTATCTCGTCAGCCCCGGCCACAGCTAAGTGAGAAGAGACGATGCTGCTCTGTGACAAAAATGCTCCTTATTTATCATTATGGGAGAGAAAATATTGAGGGAATGCTGAGAATAATTACAGCGAACACCAACTGTCCAAAGTCCAAAGATGCAGATGGCCCCATTCACCCCAGATAATGAGTTGATTACTAACTAACCTAAACTAAAAGCAGCCTTTCTAATTGCTTATATTTCCCCGTTTTTCTTTTATGTTTCCTTCCCCTTCTTCTCCCTCGTGTATCCTGTTCCCAGTGCTCGTCTCACTTGTCAGTCAAGGTCAGGAGGTCATCCTCATCTGATCGCGTGTCAGAGCAGATTAGAATCAGAGCTTTTGTGCCATGTCATATTTCATTATGCATTTGACTCATCTGGCGGGTCAAGGGGTCAGTGTGATTTGATTGGATGACAGAAATGATATAATTTGTGTTTAACCCTAGGCTGTATGAGGCTCTGAGTGGCGTACTAATGCATTTTGCAAAGACGGGGCAGGCCCTCTCCACGAGCGACTAATTTGAAGTGGCACACCGCAGAGTTGAAGGAGAGCCAGAGCTATTGCACAACATGCTGAGGTTATGAGGGAGGCTTTATCAAATAATAAACACAACCTCCCTTGTACCTCTGTTTCTGCCTGTCTCTCGCACGCTTCCTTTCTACTCTGCAAACTGATGCGAGTGCCCAGACATTAGCTGCCTCCTGCGCCTAATGTGTTGCTTTTCTCTTTCCTTTCTTCTTTCTTTATCAATTTGATTCAGTGGAAATGTGTCACTGACCCTCGTCTCTCTTGTTTTTCTCTGTCTGTCTCTTCCTCGCTGTCTAATAACACTTGATTTTGGCAAGAGAGGAGACTAATGGAGAAGTGCTGTCAGCAACAACAACCACATCATTATTGCTGAACATTCAACTGGAACACAAAAAAACATTTAAATAGCTCCCAAATGACTATAGAATAGGACAGAATAGAAATGTACCAGTGGCCAAAAATCAACCAAGTTATTATTCGGAAGAGGAATGACAACAGGTTTTATTGTTTAATGACTAAACATGTATTTATTAGGGAAACACAACATATATCAGGGCCGATAAGTTGTGAAACTTGTTGAGAATATTAAAGGTCCATGGCGGGAGGTTGGGGACAGTAGTTACACTTTTCACTTGGGTAGTTATTTGGGTTTATTGGTTGCTGCCACACTTGTATTTGCTTGGATGAAGCTCGTTTTTAGACAAGTTTGTTAGGTTTCTGGCTTGTGTTTGTTTTAAGACGCAGAGCTTAGTTAGGCCTGGTTTTGCTATATTGATTTCATGTGTTTGGCACGACCACTTTGTCCCATCCTCCCCCACAATTGGAGAACTTTAAGTTTGCTAAGCTTGTAAATAACACTTTCATTTTCAACTTCAACTCTCACTCCTTCAATTCTGTTGTTTGTTAATTACTCTTTTTTCTCCTGTTTTCAAAGGGGGAAATAACAGGCTAATAAAAGGAAATTTATATCTTTTATTATAACAATGATTAAATTATAGTCGATAAATAAAGCCAATTTTACAAAGGCATATTGCGTTAATTGACTTAACAGGCACCGCATCGACACTGCTAATAAACAAATAGAAGAGGAAGAAGAACTAACGCAGCAAGCTGATGAGAAAGCCAAATATGTTGTCGCCAGTGTGGACGTAAGCTCAGAGGAAGACAACGCGATTATGCCGGGATCTGATTCCTTTTCTGTTGCTGCCATTACACAGGTTAAATGCAGCGCTAAAGGACCAACTCTGGAGCTGGTGTCTTTCCAGCGAATGGTCAGTTCACATGGGGGAAGTTTCCTTGTAGGCTTTCTCCAAGAAAGAAACCAAACCAAGACTTCTTCCCTAACCTTAACCAAGAGATCCCTTTCTGGGAGAAAGCCCTCAAGGAAACTGTCTCCCAACTGCACAGTCAGCTCAACGTCTGCCTGGTCAGCACAAGCTAACACAGCAGCAGCGGCTAACATCCAACACCAAACTGTGAAACGGGCCAAACAAACCACACTGACACCAAAACAGCTCAACTCTGTCGTTAACAGCGTAAATAACCATTAGGTAGATTAGCCATGTGATGCTAACAGTTAGCCCAGTTAGAGAGAGCAAGACAAAAGGGGGCTAAGCAAATTAATACACTGCGTACAGCTCTATAATATCGATAATAAAATCAGAGTTCACCCATGTGTAATAGTCAAAAAAAAAGAAAAAGAAAAAGAATATCCAGATTTGACAGGTCAGTGTTAATATTGTGGCAGGCTGCCATAAATAAATGAATGTATGGGAAACACAAAGCCTTTATCTTAGTGTTGAGGGACGCTCTTTACTCTTTGTTTCAGTTATTAGTGTATAATATGTTGTCATGTCTGTTTTGACAGACTATGTCAAAGCTTTAATTTGAAATCTAACTGCAAACATCTCCTTTGTGTGTGTGTGTGTGTGTGTGTGTGTGTGTTAACAATAGTGATGTCAGTAGGATTTGGTTCGGTCAGAGCTATGGAATATTAAATCATCCATTATTTCTCACTACATCTGAGCCTTTCTTACCCTCAGGTGTGCATGAACTGCAGATTATAATCTTCTTTTTAAAATACAAACGTGAAATTATCTGTTATCTTATTGGTGTCTGTCATGAGTAGTAGGTAATTATCAGTTATCGGCGTCTGCTTTAAAACATCCATACGATGCGTAGTATTTATGTCTCCCTCTGCTTTACTGCGTCGTGTGAGAAAGAGTTCAGGACCTCGTGGTGGTAATGATATGCAGATGCTGCACAGTGTCAGTGAAAACTCGACTGTGATCTCCACTAACGCGGTCAGAAAACAAACCATGGGTGCACACGATTGCTCAGGTTTCCCAATAGTCATCTAGGGTGATTGTGATGCCGATGTTGATACCGCTGTGGGTGACAGCAGAGGAGGAGGAGGAGGAGGAGGGTGGATGGAGTAGAAAACAGAGAGGAAGTAGCAGGGAAGGAAGAGGGGGAGGGGGAAGATATGAATCCAACATTTCAAATGAGGACCATAATCAAACTTATTGCCTGACAGGGTGAATCTAGGAGAACAGTGTTACATTGGCAGACATGCAGTATTATTTCCAGAGTCCCCTCTGTCTCTTCCTGTTCGGAGCAGCCATGTCTCCTGGAGAGGGAAGCCTTTTTAACTTTGCTCATTGGCACACCGCTGTCTGTTCTGCGAGGCTTAACAACAACAGCCACCACTGCTGCAAGAGTTATGACCACACAGAAGCCGCCCTGAGGCCAGAAAACAGCAGCCAGTCAACTGTTTTTTAAATTTTGAATGACTCTTCAGTTATCTACTTTTCTACGCTCACTGTCAAAATCATTATTAGCATGTGGACAATGGCGCTACTGTGTGTGAATGACAAAACTAATTATTGTTATAAGAGCAAGTAAATGGACAAAAAACAGCACAATAAAAGGGTTGGTGGATCAGTACCGACTGACTCTAACAATGTTGAGAATAACAAAGGGAGCGCTGATGGCGCAGTCATCCAAACAAACGTGCATTATTCTGAGAATTGTTAGGATCCTGTCACCCACAAATAACTCTGCCATACACCAGGAGAAGGGGGGGGGGGGTGTAAAGTGCATGTGGCTGGTGAGAGTGCGCGTGTGTGTGTGTCATTTAATCTGTGTGACAAATGTGTATCTGTGTGCAGAACTGACGGTAATAGCTCTTGAATGCTTTTGTGAACATTTTGTAGTTATCTATGATTTCTTTTAAAAACAAAAAACTTACTGTCAGAGACTGCCTGCTCCCTCTGCGTGTGTGTGTGTGTGTGTGGGTGTGTGTGTGGGTGTGTGTGGGTGTGTGTGTGTTCTTAAGTGTCTCCCCTCCCTGGTTCAGAGTCAATGAGGCTGTGTATCGGAGGCTGGCACAGCTGGTGGGAGCAGGAGACTAACATCTGGACCCTCGTACTCATGGTGCCATTGTTAATAAGAGGCTGGTGGGGAGTGGAGGGGAGTGGAGGAGACAGCTCTCCAGTGTCAATGAACCTCCCTGTCTCTCACTAGAGCTCGGCACTGCAACTCACACTTGATGCTTCACAAAAGAACCTCCAGCATCGCGGCATATTCACGACTACGATTTTCGACTTAAACCCAAACAGGAGCAGTTTTATTGGCCTGATTTTAGTATTTGCCAGCAGTCCTTGCTGCCATGTTGCTTTTTACTGTGATACTTTTCAAAATATTCTTCAAAGGTGGAGGGAGGTTGCACACAATTGATCATTTTTAAGAGTCAAATGATGCATTAAAGGCGTCATTTGATTCGTTTAACCCTTTGAAACCTGGAGTGACATCACTTTTCTTGTGCTGCTTTAAAGTATTTAAACCTTTGAACCCTGAGAAAATTAGTGCGATTTCTTTCAAAAACATGGGGAAAAAGGCACCGAGCAGCTTAGAAAGAAATTTCCGGAAAAAAAAGATAGATTAAGAAATTGTTTATAAATAGGGAAAAAAGAAAAAATCTAGGGAAAACCTATATTTATAATAATTAGGGTTGTCATGACACGGTACCAAGTCGATGCCAACAAGCAAAAAATACGTCGGTACATGTTTTTTTTCAGTACTGTAAGTACCGGATACAACTTTGCCCTCAGCGGGCCGTGTCAATTCCTGTCAGAACTGATGGGGGCAGGATACACGCGTCAGTCTGTGCCGAGGACGAGCGCCGAATTAGAACGCCTGTTCTCCATTGTCTTTGCTAGAAACAATGGCTTCTACAAGTGCTAGAGCTTAGATCGGGCCCAAAAAATCCAGCCCAACCCCACCCAAACCCGTGCATGTTCTGTCCGAACCCGGCCCGTCCCGTCCCTTTAACTGTAATTATGAGCCCGAGCCCAGTATAAACCCGACTTTTTTTTTAAGGATACGAACGTGGACATTGAAGACTGACTCACGTCTTTCTTTCCATGGCAAGCCTTCGTCATGTGCCTCTTAAGTGTCGAGGTCCCCGTCTTTTTGCTGTCATATACCAGCATCGCGCTGCACTTGGTACACTCGACGAAGCCGACACAAGCCTAATAAAAATTATTGTTATTGTTGTAAATCATGTTACAGAAAAATTATAATTTTAAGGACTCTTTCCTTGTTTTTATTTTTATTTTTTTACTAATTTCCTTGTTCTTAATTTTTCCTTTTTACTACTTTCTTGCTAATATTTTGGGTCATTTCTTTTTTCGCTGTTTCCGTCTTCCCACATTTCTAAAAAAAATCAAGCCAGTTTGCTCCGGTTTCAGAGGGTTAATGTGAACATGTACAGAGCCTGACGATGAAAGCCTGGGTTAACAGAGCAAGTTAATGTGTTAATGACCTTCGTGGTACCAGTTGTCTCTGACTGAAGTCTTTTTGTCAGTCAATTACTCATTTAGTTATCATGAGGATTTTGTTTTCTTGTTTTAGGTCTTAGGTTCTTGTTAGTTCCTGTTTTATTTTCTTATACTTTGTGCATCATGTCTTGTTTCACTTCTGTCCTTCATCTGTTACCTGTCTGTTTCCTCACACACCTGCTTTGTATCAGCCTCGTCATTCCCTCCCTGCACCAGAGTCTCCCTGCACACCTGTCTCATGTTAGTCTCATTTGCTCCACCCTAATGTTACCTACCACGCCCTTGTTTGTGTGCATGGTTAGCCTGTGCTTGTGTTTCCCTCCTTATGCCAGTGTCTGCCTCCTCCAGCTGTGTCTTGTTCCTGTGATTAATTCTCTGTGCATATATACCTTTGTTCCCTGTCAGTCTGTCTGTGTTGGTGTCTGTGCTCCCTGAGTCCCAGTTTGTTCCTGCATAGTTTTTGTTTCACTTTCTACTGCTTGCTGCTCATTTTTGTCTTTTTAATAATCAGCTTCATGTCATTAGAGCTCGTGTTTTGTTATTTCAAACCTGGCTGCCTGCTGTACTGCATTTGAATCCTCTTTTGAACCTTAAACATAACAGAAGTGCGACCAGGGTGGTCTTACATGGATAACTCCGCCTCTGTTAGACAAACTACACAAATACATAATATAATGTGAAAATATAAAAGCTGTCTGCCTCAGGTTTTGCATCTTCGCTGTGTGAAAAATATATTACCTAATTTAAACTTTCTCCCAGCAGTGGAAATAAGCCAACGTGGATCGATGTCAGTTTGAGGCTTTTTTTTCATACCTTGAAGATACAGCATCAATAATTAACAAAGTATTTTTGCTAATGAATCTTGGTTCAATGGAACATTTTCCTCTCTAATAACCCATAGCTTTTCATCCGCCGCCATGGGGGAAAAACAGTTCAAGGGAAACTTTGTACATTTTATTTTTCTAAAAGAGTAAAATCATGAAAAGGCTTCACAGACAGTGGCCATGGCATGCTTTTTTATAATACTCCGGCATGTGATCCAGCACAAGGGTGCGTGTTTGGTCTGTCATCATTCTGTCCAATGGGGTGAAAGGCCTACACAAACACATTAAGGTTGCCATTAGTTTCATCTGATCACCTGGGGCAACAGGGGGGATGGACAGCTTGGCAGAGCGAGGGCCTTACACAAATATACAGCTGTGCATTTCTACGTGGTGCCATGTCAGATGAGTATTTCAAACAGAGGGCTTTTAAACGGGGCAAGAGTGAGTGAGGAGGGTGAGGTTGCAGTATGTGTGTGTGTGTGTGTGTGTGTGTGTGTGTGGGGAGGGTGGGGGGTGTTCCAAATGACTGTAAAAAGGCCACGGGGAGAGAGCTTTCCATCTTTCTGCTGCCGCGACAAATATGCCTGCACATCTTTTTGCATTGTCTCCGCTCCCTGCTTCGTCAGCGAACAGCTATAGAAATATTTTGGCAGGCTGCTCTTTGTTTTCATTTTCACAAAAGATGTAGTGAGGGAGTGAGGGAGGGAGAGAAAAGGGGGAGGAGGGGGCAGATGGGAGAGGTACTGGGTGGGAA
Source organism: Epinephelus moara (assembly GCF_006386435.1). Classification (NCBI taxonomy): domain Eukaryota; kingdom Metazoa; phylum Chordata; class Actinopteri; order Perciformes; family Serranidae; genus Epinephelus; species Epinephelus moara. The sequence goes on along the minus strand of NC_065529.1, from coordinate 35,206,277 downwards.
AGGTAAAGGGATGTTGTGGGGGACATTTGAGAAAAGGAGGATATGGGGGAGGGTGGTGGGAAGGTGGAAGGAGGGCAGGGAAGGAAGAAAGAAAGAGGGGGAGACAACATGGAAAGGTGAGACTAGCAGGAGCACAGGTGGGACGTATGAAGTCAAGGGGACGTATAAGTGAGGTAAATCAGGTGAGGTGGCATTAAAGGGGGAACAACAAGGGTGAGGTACAAAGTGGGAGAATCAATTCAAAGAGGAGGGGTCAGGTGGAAAAGAAGGGGAGGAAGAGCCTGCCACTCTGGTCCCCAGCTCCAATCTAAACAGCGGGAGGAAGCTGTAAATCAGACTAATGCGGCCGAGCTGTAATTCAGACCAGCAGGGCCAGGGCGCTGGTGCGGGGACCCCGAACGGCGGGAGTTTACAAAACGCCGCCGCGAGGCTTTAATCAGTGCAACGATCCGAAGATACCGTCTCCCCCAATCAGCGGGCTTCCTGTCAGTCACACACGACTGAACCCGACCAATCAGGCTCCGCCGAGGTTCCAGACGGGCTGGCTGGGCTTTGGGCTGCTGCCAAACAAGAGAATTACTCATCGAAACTGGAAAGGTGGAATGGGCCTTTAATTCAGAGCATGGAGGGACGAGGTGATAGATTTGTCAAAGGTTGGACATAAAAGACTATGGGATCATGTTCTACAATGGTTCATCAGAAACATATGGGGGAAAGATGAGAGACACAGAGGAGCTGCGGAGGAGGACTTAATCATATTCATCAGACTGGAGTTTCTACAAGTTTAGGCACTAAAACAGTGTGACAGACATCAAATCTGTTCACTGGAGCCCTTATACCACTAAATCTCTCATTAAAAACATTTAGGAATGACAAAAATAACATGAAGGCCTCATTATGAGTTCAATCTGTCGGTGTGTTTTCTAAACTTAATCATAATCACATCTGTTTGCTGCCATAAAAAAAAAAAAAAAAAAAAACTTTCCGTCCGTCTCCAATCTGTCTCTGCCTTGCCGTGTCTCACAGATCTGCTGCTGGCACTCAAACACCTCCCTAATTACAATTACAACACCCAAGGGGCTGGCACAATCCTTGGCAGCGATGACTTACAATAAAATAACTGAGACGAGAAATGGCATCAAACTTACCGTTAAAACACCATTTGAACTCCCAGCATGTAAAACAGGCGGACAAACTTTCAAATCACTCGTTACCAGAAGCCGCCTTTTCATACCTGCTATTTTACTCAAAGAGGAAGGAGGGCAGTGCATTAACTTAAAAGTGAGTGGAAAATGCAAATGCGGTCCACTTTATCATCAGGCATTCAAACAGACCCTTTCAACTCGGCAATCCATAATATTTCAGCTTTGATGCTCAGGAAATGGCCACGGCTCGATGGTAACACGGAGCTGGATTCTGCTCTGGTAGTAGTCGGACTAGTGTGACTGGCTGGGCTACACACACACACTGTGCATGTTAAAACCACATGCAGCGTCTTGGCAGCAAAGACGCTACAGCGGCAGCCAATCAATAAAACCTTGTTACGCTAATTGCAAGATCATAATCTCTGTTCCTACTTCTGCTGAATATCCAAACAGTCACTCCATTAGCCGAATTATTCCCCTGTGCAGTTTCTCTCCCCCCCTTTCCATTTCCTCCTCGTGTTCTTTTTTTTTCTTTTTCTGTGACATATTTCTCTCAAACAGCAGTTCTGCTAAATGAATTCATAAGTCAGGGAGAAAGACATCAAAGCAAAGCATTGTCAAGGTAAAGTGCTGATGAAGTATACTGTTTCTTTCACTTTGCTGCGCAGCTATGAGAAGGCATCTCCACAGCGCATTATCTTTGATCGCATCGTTCCGTACTGTTCTGTTAAGTGTTAGCAAGAGAAATCCCACTTCAGGTGAAGGTCTACTAAAGACCTCTGTAATAAAAAAAAGGCACTCTACTTGGTGCTCTTCTACCTTCCACTGTGAAGGCGTCTTCTTAAGCCCTATTCGCACAGGACTAGTATCACCTGGAGACCACTAGTAATTTGTAATAATTGCTGGAGTCCTCTATGATCTTAATCCTCTGCAAATCGGCCATGTCTGTAATTTGTCAAGTAAAAATCCCACCGCAAATTACCATATTTCACCAAACACAGAGGTCATGTTATAATAGTTGACTGTACGAGTGGGCATCTTGATGATTTGGTTTTTTCTTTGTCTATTTTCTGCCTCTTTCCTGGTTGAGAATTATAGAAGCTGCGTTGGCAATTATAAATGAGAGCTTTAACAGCATTTTGGGTGCATGGGAGGCTCGTCTTGCTTCCCAATTGCCAGAAAAATGTTGGCATTGAACATTTCTGCAAACCACAGATATGTTACATTTGCACATTGGTATGTAGTGAATAGGTTGAAACCATAGACTGTATATTAAGATGGACAGCACGTCTCCACACTGTACAAAAATGAAGCCAAAATATCCTGGATAAGACCGCTGCCATCTCGTGCTGGTGATGTCACTTCTAGCCGGAGTTTGTGCCGTAGCAATCTCAGTATCTTTTCAACTCTGCGATATATTTGCCTTAATGTCATGTAACATCTTCCCTAATTTTCCATCCCTTTACAGCAGCTATATTTGCTATCATTACCTCAAGCTTTGGACAGACTCTGGCCAACTTCCAAGCTAGCTGTGTTAGCTGCTAGCGTAGCATCGTCATCTTGAGGGGCGGCTGCTGGTGACTCTTTATTTTTAGAAAGTTGTTTAGGAGGCATTGGGCCTTTTTTTTCTTCAGAATTGATCCAAGGACACTCAGTGGACTAAATACTGCGTTCTGCTTTGCATTTATCGTCAGCATGGATAACTAGAAAAACACTCAGAGAGTGCAGACCTCCGCCAAGTAAGTGATATTCCCTCCCCCTCTACATCAGATTTTGCAGCCTGCATCACAATTAGGTTATTTGCATCACTATCATTATTAGTTAGGTTATATATGCCTTCACCATGGAGACACTGTGGTGTATTTATTTCGTTTTTATTTTGTACCAACACAGAATATATGTTTTTTTGTATTTTTCACTTTCTTTTTTCCAACACAGAACAGTAATTTAGACTTTAGAATTACAACAATATTTAGCAAGTAGAACAAGACGTGCTTTCCGGCCACCAGATGGCGCTATTTTCACCATCTTAATTGCTGCTGAGGCTGTCAGACCATAGACTTTATTTATCATTTTATCCACTTTGCTTCAACCGATCACCACCAAAATTTTATCATATGTTCCTTGTCCCATTATCCACCTTTCCCGGAAATTTCATCAAAATCCGTTCATAACTTTTTGGGTTATTTTGCAGACAAACAAACACAAAAAACCCAGACAAACGAACAAACAGACAAACAGATCAACGCCAGCGAAAACATAAACTCCTTGGTGGAGGTAATAAAAGCAATATTGCAAGATAGCATGCCACAGCTTTGATAAAACATGGCTACTCAAATGCTTGCATTACCAGAAGTCCCATCTCTGCAGTATCTAGTTTCCGTCCATACACCCATCCAACCAATCACGAGCAGCACCAGCACACTGATTGGCACACACAGCTGTCTATCATGTCAAATCCCCAAATAACTAATTGAACACACATCAGCATGACACTAACTAACTAAAATGAGAGAAACCAAACCTGACATGTACTTTGAGTTTTTAGTTTGGTCCATGTCCCATCCACTAACATTATGGCGTTATGGGTTTATGACCTATACTGCGGGCAGCCACCAGGGGGTGATCGAGATGTTTTGGCTACACTTTTGGGGAGCTGTCATGTTGTCCATCTTTATCACACAGTCTATGGTTGTAACTTTATATTGCTGGTTAACATGTGGTTGGATTTAGGCATAAAACCACTTGGTTATGGTCAGGAAAAGACCATGTTTTGGCTTAAAATCCCCCATTTTGATGGCACAATCCTGGCAGGAAAAGCAGCAATGTCTTGATTAAAAAACAATCGCTTTTCATGGCACTATCCTCGCCGGCGGGCCACTACAAAACACCCATAATTGGAGCCTTAAAGCCACTGGAAACACAGCAATGACTCACAAATACACAACTGGTTTTGTTGATCCAGTGGTCTGCAGCTTGGCAGCCATCTTGCCTAAGCGACACGCCTTCCACCTCTCCCTCCTGATGACAAATTCAGCTTATACTACATCACTTTAGAAACGTTGATTAAAAAATGTCCAAATGTTACATATTTGTAGTTAGACACTTATAATGTCAACATTTTCTTCTGGAGACTGGGCTACACCTCGCTACACAGTATGGAGACCCATTCACAGAAAGAACCAAACCATTAGGAGAGCGAAATCTTAAAAGATGATGAGAATGAGGATGATGTGAAAATGTGTAGCAGTACTGTAGTCAGTATTGTTTGTTTAACCCACATTTAAAAAAGAAAAAAAAGAGGCAATGTCAGTAAATTCAAGAACAGACTTATCTCATGCAAATGTACCACACAAAACACAGACGTGATGGGTAATTCCCCAATCACATGAGATCCCCTGGTAATACTAGTCCCATGTGATTGGGGCTTCAGTGTGTCTCTTTTTGTGCTTGAGGGGTCGGATCAAACCTCTGCAAAGACACTGGAACAAGCCGGAGCTTCTCGTCGTTGGTTACTCTTTCCTACATTGTTGCCACGACAATGGTCAGTGGCCACAGGGGCAGACAAAGAGCTTGTTGATGCCAAGACCAGGGTCCATGACCTTGTCATTGAATCACTAACACTCTGTCACTCCGCTGGGGGGTGCAGAGAGAGACTGGAAGAAACACTACAGAGAACTAAGCAGGGTCAGACTGCGATGCTCATGGGAACATCGATATGACAATGGCAGTGACCCCATTTCCTTGTGACTCATCACGAGAACATACCCATCTAAGCATCTCACTGTATGATGCATCTGGCCAGAGTTACTCAACAGGGCCGTGCTTATGTCTTATACGAATGTACCTTATGTAAAAAAAAAAAAAAAAAAGAAGTATTTATATAGGTGAGCCAGATTAAATAGAGCGATTACATGCAGAAACTGAAGTGAGAGACAGCAGAGCACTGAGAGACACACTTTCACAGTTTGGAGGCGGAACCGCTGACCCAAATGCATTTAAATGCAACGGGGGGTAAGAGAGAGAAGAAGAGAAACAGAGTGAGAAAATGAGCAGAAGAGGGGGAGTAAATGGGAGAAAGATAGAAAAGTAAAGTAAGATAATAAAGCAGCAAGCAGAGAAAAGTGAGCTGTAGGCAGTATGATTTGTTTTTTATTTAAGATGGAATATAGTGAGAATTACACTGTACGTACTGTACAAGACGTTTCTTCAGGAATGAAACTAGTTAATAAAAAATTACCCCTGCAGCTGTCTCACTTTCACCAAGTCCATTTTTATCCCCGCACAAACAACACAAGCATAAACACAGTTACAGCCAAACACCCAATCCAGCGAAACACGCTTACTTGCATCAACTACGAACTATATACTAATGTCTTTTTTGCAGTGAGCATAGAAGAACTCAATGCATTTTACCGAAATTATGCAACATGTACAGTTACAGACATCAATCAAACAGCAGCTGTGCTCCAAATCTATACTGCACAACAATTCTGAGCAATTATGTCGTAGCCTCCTGTATGTTCACACTGGAGAAGTGGCAAAACAATGTGTATTCAAACCAGTCAGCATTCATACAAAAATGAATTAACTAACGAATCAGCTTTAATGGCCAAGAGCATGAATGTACATACATTGAATTTGACTCCATTTTTTGTGCTCTTTAAGTACATACACAGAAATAGACACACAGTTAAAACGAGGACAGAAAAGCTGAACTTAAACATACGACAACTATAAACATTCAAGTACTAGTACTCTCAGGGTTCTCCCGCAATGCAGGGCACAAAGAAATGTGAGACACTGCTCACAGCTGGATAAAATGTCAAACTAACAGAGGGTGGTGCGTCTCAGAAAACAAAAAAAACAAAAAATAATAATATTTTGGAGAAATATTTTGTTGCCTCTTTGTAAAGTTTAATTGGGAGCTGAATTCTGAAGTCGCAGTTTGATTGACATCTGACAGCAGAAGTGTCACGCCTGATCTAACTGCAAAAAGACCATACTGTATTGATTCAGGCTGGTTTCATGCACTGTTCATAAGTTTTCAAAAAGTAACGCACCACAATTGGTTTATAACTCATGAAATCGAGAAGGCTGCCATCACGTGACCAGTGTGCGACTTAAGTAAAGAATGACGTAGTACATGGACCTAAAGTTCACCTAAGGAGACAGGTTGGGGTGGTGGATGGGTCAAACAAACAAAGGACTTTCCCCCAGGAGATCAATGATTGTGTCCTGTGTGAAACCAAGTGAACTTTGAGTTATGTTAAGTCATGTCATCTCCATGTGTCTTTTCTTAAACCAAATCTACGTAACTTTACTTTAAGTACGTAACATGACATCATCTAATCATGTACTTTGCATGAGGTATGTACGTATCTTTACATTAAGTACGTAATGTTATGACTCTAGACTATGTTTCCTTTCCTAAACCTATGCTACATGGTTTAGAGTTAAGTACGTAACTTTATGTTTCTTAAACTTAACCTACAAAAATTTACCGTTAAGTATTACTGTGACGACTCTTAACCAAGTTTCTTTCCTAAACCTAACCTAATGTAACTTTGCATGACGTACACATCTTTATGATTAGTATGTAACGTGACAACACCCAACCATGTTTCTTTTCTTAAACCTAACCTACGTAACTTTACGTTAAGGACGTAACGTGAAGGCTCTAAACTATGTTTCCTCTCCCACACCTAACCTACGTAACCTTGTGTTAAGTACGTAACTTGAGGACTCTAAACTATGTTTCCTCTCCTAAACCTAACCTACTATCTTTACGTTAAGTACGTAATGTGAGGGCTCTAAACTATGTTTCCTCTCCCACACCTAACCTACGTAACCTTGTGTTAACTACGTAACTTGAGGACTTTAAACTACGTTTCCTCTCCTAAACCTAACCTACTTAACTTTATGTTAAGTACTACTGTGATGGCTTAGCCATGTTTTTTTTCCTAAACCTAACCTACGTAACTTTGCGATAAGTACGTAACTTTATGTAAGGTAGGTAATATGACAACACTCAACCATGTTTCTTTTCCTTAACCTAACCTATGTAACTTTGCCTTAAGTATATAACTTAATGTTAAGTATATACCATGACTACGCTAGTTGTTAGATCTCGTACAAATCATTGTATGTGCATTGTCATGAGCTATCATATGAACCGTTGTATGAGGATACATTGAACGGTTAGTACATCTACACATTACACTGTATAGAATAAGTATGCTGCATGGATTTTACACACTTTAATTTTTTAGAATTCCACCGTCAATTATGATGAACAAAGATTCAATACTAATTTTTTGTAATCATTTTTTGTTTTAACAAGATCTTCCTCGAGCTGGTTCACCACCACCCACAATTTGTGTACTGTTGGACAACAGTGTATCAACAGCACCCTCAAAAACTAAGCACTTTTAGTCTATTTTCGTCTGCATACTGATTTTATTTTTAAATAGACTGTGACTCCTCCTGTGTGAACACACCACATACTTAAAATTTTAGTTCACAGTTTAGGATTAGTGTGTAGTGCAGAATTAGGACACAGCTAAGGAGGTGCAGATCAGTGATTTTTCTCTTTCTTCCATCTCCGTGTTTTGTTGTCGGAGTGTGTGTCCACCCCTAAGGCCCTCTGTGATTCAAGCTGTCAGAGGGAAGGAGAGGCTAAACTTGGTGAAGCGGAGAATAGAGCAAGGCACATGTCAAATATGAGGGGATCTTGAGTAAACAAAGTATAACACGGAGCAAAGCAAAATCGTCTCTCATCCCATCACTGTGTTTCACGCTATTTCCCTCTCTGTCTCTTTCTCTCTTGCTTTCTTGATCCCCACCTTTCTCTCCCTGTCTCTCTCTGTCTATCTTCCATGCCACATTTGCAATGTTTTATCTGTCCCTCAGTAATTCAGCAAAAAACATTGTGCACATCAGCAGGACTTGTAATCAGTCAATCAGCGCTGCAGTAAAAGTACATGTGCTGAATCAAAATGGGCGATAAAAGCAGTGGTTCTTCAGATTTTTTTTTCAGACAGCCAAGTACCAGCATGAGAAATTTGTCAGATAGCAGCACTATCCTGCTGAAAATCACTTTGTAACAGACATATTTGTTGTCGGAGTTATCTAAATAAACTTAGGGAATCATGCACAAGAAGCAGCATAAGCAGCTCTCTCATTCTGGGCCTTGAGCCACGCTTTAACAAACCAGAGCATTAAGAAATTAAGCAAAACAGCGAATGCAACAGAACCACAGAACTACTGTAGCCCATGGGTCGGTTCTAATAATTGCAATTGACAGGGACAAATTCCCTGCTCCCTCGTGTATGTCAGATGGGCTTATTCCCAAACTCCGTAAATCCCCCTGTCCAAACACAACCATATGGTCTCCCAGTTGTTCCCGACCAGCTGTGCTACAGTGTATCTGGCATGGTTGCCATGTACTGTAGAAGAGCGCTGACTCCCCCTCCATTCTAACTTAATAAATCCTTTGCAATGAGGCCAAAACTCACTCAGAGTGAAGCAGAGCTTTCTGCTTGGCTTTTACCAAAGTGAAAATTGTGTGCACAGGGGATGATTGCATAATTGGAATAAAGTGAATTTGAATTTTATGATGGCAGAGTTAGCTTAATGGTTGACACAGTCGCCCCACAGACAGAAGGCACCAGCACTTTCTCTTTGGGATTTGGATATTTTTGCTGGTTTGGGTTCTCTGGCGGTTTCCTCCTACTGTACTGAACAGAAATGTCATTATGGCAGTCTGACGTAGACTGTGAACGACTGGCAACCTGTCCAGTGTGTTTCAGTGACTTTTGCCCAATGCATGCTGGGATAGACTCCAGCTGCAGTGTTTGAATGGTGACAAATCTTTTATTCTTATAGAAGAACTACTACTACATATTTTAAGTCAACCATATCAACTGTATTGATGATAAAAATGATATAATAATAAACTTTATTTATATTGCAGATTTTATTGCAGATTTCAAGAATCTAATAAAATAATAAATAAACTAAAACATAAATAAGCAATGTACGTTGTCTCTAACTTTGTTTGCAGAGGAGATGTGCGAATAAATGTAATGTTTAACTATTAATTGTTCTGTGTGTTTATTTGCCATATATTTGGTTTATGACTTTATTTTCTTGGGTTGGCTGTGGAGGTCACACTGTAACTGTTTCATAAGTCCTTTTTACACAGAGATCCAGTATAGGCCGCTACAAAATCCCTTCATTACGCTGCTTTTGTATCTTTGTATGGACCCAAACAACAGCAGCATCATGTCGCCCCAGTGTGTGATTTAAGCAAGCATGCCAGCATCCTGGAGGCAAAACAGGCATGATTGACGTGACATCTAACACAACAGCGTCGGCCTCTAGTGTGACATATAACGTGTCTGCAGCACTTTGAAAACAATAACAATGGCTTTAACATGGCAATAACAATTCATTTATATGGTGGTTGATTTCGCTCTTTGCTTTGAGGGTAAGGAGTTCCCTGACCTCATTCTCTCCCCAGTTTGCGGACATTTTTGTTTGCTGTTCTTCTTTCAGTTAGCTTAGCTAGCTGCTTTTTAAATCCCTCCCATAGTCCCGTCCCTCCTGCTCTCCTTTTTTACACAGATGTCAACTTGGTGCCGTTACTACCTCTGCTGCCGGCTTAAAGGCTAGACAATCCTGTTCCCCCATTTTGTGATTGTACCTTTTATAAAGAACGGCGAGGCTGATTAACGGCGTGAGACTCCTGCCTTGAACAGGCAGTGTAAAAAGGGGGCTACTTTACTGTATATCAGGCCTATTCAATTGCCAAATCTGACCAGGAAGCAACCTCAGAGCGGCCCGGCATACATAAATCAGATATATTCGTATGACAAAAATATGTAAACTACACATAGTGCCTGGGAGTAGCTAATGAGTGGAGATGTACTGTTAACCACTTTTTCCTTCCCGATACCGATTCCGATCCCTGAACCTTAGGTATCTGCCGATACCGAGTACAGATACGATACCTGCGCGTAAAATAAAAATGGATGGGATATGAATTATTGTATGTCTCAGCTCCTAAAACTCTATGTAAAATATTAATAAATAAATACATAATAGTAGAATGAATGCCATAAAACTTTTTTATTATTATTATTATCCAGTGTTGACACAGATCAAGACACAGGTTAAAGTGCAGCCACACAATTTGGTAAAAAAGACATTTTAAAGGCTACAGTAGAATGCTCTTTAAACTCCGCTCCGTTTCCGTGTTGTTTGCCTGTAGCGTGCATATGCGTAATGACGTGAGGCATTACGTGGTATCGGATTGGTCATAGGCTGTTCTCCCCTGCATTTTAGGCAGTATCGGAGGCATTTCTGATACTGGTATCGGTATCGGTACAACTCTACTAATGAGTGAGCCATCTTGCTTCCTTGTTATCTCTGAGCACAATATCGGGAAGGATGTACAGACCGCTATAGCAACACCCACAATCACATCTTTCACGAAACAACTGCAAAACAACGCAGTTGAAAATGCAGAGTAGCTATTCAAAACATCTGGGCTGTAGTTTAGTAGTCAAAAAGTGCCATGTCTTTTCCTTAACACTTTCTCTTAACCTCTATACAAAACATCATGAGGTTATGTGTGTATGTGTGTGGGAAAGAGATACTGGTAGATTAAGAGTGTGTGTTATTGGTTACTGTTGTGGTTACACTTGTTATGGTTCTGTTCACTGAAAGCATTGCCAGCTCTTTTTTGCACTTTGTAATGTGCCTGGGTCAAATATGTGATTATTTTTCATGCTAAAATAATAAACATTGCTATTTTTACTACATTAATTTGCATTTGTTTAAAATTTGTCATGAAAAATAATAACTTGCTTTTGAATAGGCCCAATTGAATCTGTAATTGAGGAGCCCTGCTGTATGTAGTGTAAGTGAATAAATGTGTTGATTATACTGTACATTTTAATATGGACCCCAGGAAGAGTGGTGGTTGCCAAGGTAACAACTAATGGGGAGCCAAATGAACAATAAACAATAAAAACAGGCATCGTTGGCAGTCATTTCACTGTGTTTAGATTCCATGTTGTGGGACTAGAAGAAATGTGTTTCCGTTTATCCCACACTGTGTCCACTAACGCTCGCATTAACAATCCTGAGAGCATATTTCACCCAAAGAGTGCTGAATGCATTGAATACATGTTTTCTGTTACATCTGTCAGCATAAAACATAGCTGAACTAATTGGAATATTTCTGAGAGCTTTCAGTCCCTTTTGCTTTCAGCTGATGTCATATAACTCCGCGGTTGTTTCAGTAACAACAATTTGTCGCCCGTCCTAACAAGCCTGAACAATGGAGGAATGAAAATGGCTCTGCAACAACTCAGGCAACAATCATGGCAACAGATGAAATAAGAGGAAAAGGGGGAAAAGAGCAGGTATTCCATTAGAGGCAATTTGAACTCACCTGGTTGGGCGGGAGGAACTCGTGGTTGTTTTCATTCATGTACATGTTGTCACCATCAAACTGTGGAGGGAGAGGGAGGGAGATGAGGAAACGGTTAGGCAGAGAGCGACACATCACAACAGGGACAGAAAACAGAGAATTTCAGTTAGTCAGTAGAGATACAGCAACAGAGTAACACAGCAGCCTAATGACTGCAAGTCCTCGGCTTATAGACCTCGATGCTCTGGTGGATGTCAGTAATTACAGTTCATTAGAGACACGTATAATTAGGCCCTGTCAAAGCTTGTGTAACTCACACTCTTTCGTCTCAGCTTGCCGACAGCCTGAGATTGTGTGTGTGTGTGTGTGTGTGTGTGTGTGTGTGTGTGTGTGTGTGTGTGTGTGTGTGTCTAAGTTCGTGCACACCTAACTGCTGTGATTCCACGGGTGTCATAAGGCGACTAAGGCACAACAGTGTGATAATCACTACACCGAGAGCACAACACTTGCACCAACGGCCATGTAGTTAGTCAGCCAGCGAGGTTGGCGAGTCACATCAAATCAAAGGCAACATTAACGTAATCAAACGACATATGACAGGTAAGCCAGCCAGGAGGTTGACCCAGAAATTGATTTGCTGTGTCGCACAGTTCGCTTCAACAGCAACAGGAATTTCCAGGGACCTACTTTCGATGTTGACTTACGGTCAGACTAAAAAAACAAGTGTTCAAGATGATTTCTAGTAAACTGACATTTTTTTGTAAAGCTGTGGGCGGATCATGCTCCTTGCTCTGTTTGATGTCATATGTGCTTTAGTGTGGGTTTTCCAACATCTCTAGAAAGAAGGTGGTATCATAATTAGGACTGGGTATTGCTTAAAAAATTACAATACCAGTATCTTTTGAAGTGATACCAATACTAAGAGTACTGCATTCAAACCCATGTGAACGTAGTGGCATGAAGTATAGCCATCCTTTCAAACATTTTGGTGGTAGCTTAGCATGCTAAACTGCAAGCTCTGTCAATACACAACACTCAACTTCACCATACCACAGACAGTATGGCTTATAATTGCTGCTGCGGGAGTGTGAGCTGTCAGGGCTAACTGTTAGCATTACCTAATGGTCATTAATGAGTTAATGACCAATCAAGCCGTTTCGTGTTGGTATGAATTTGTTGGGATCATTTAACAGCTTGGTGTTGGATGTTAGCCGCTGTTGCTGTGTTAGCTTGTGCTCACTGCGCAGATGCTAAACTGACTTTCGCCAGGAGGAGAGCAGCTCCAAGTCTGGACACATGAGCAACAGATATTTTGTTTGGACGGTCCAGCATCAGACACTCGCAGCACAATGGATTGAATGCAAATCGTTTGACTGGAGACATTTGGTGCTACTTGATACTGAGTTATTCCAATACCCAGGCCTTGTCGTAAAAGAGGTTGACAAATAGTGAAATCTAAAGCCCCTCTATCACTGGACAATAAAAAAAACACAACAAGACCCCCTGGGTTTTGTTTTTAGGGGGAATGGTTACAATCAAAACCCAAGTAGACACATAAAATTTCACCCCATTCCAGTGCAAACTTTGGTCTGCGTCTAACGTCTGCGACTCTTTGTCATCTCAGCCACAAATTCCATCGTCTGCATTCAAGCAGCGCTCAGACATTGTTCCAAAGTCTCCAAATTTTGACAAAGACTCAAATACAAATAACAATGCAATGGGAAAGGAGTCTATGAACTATTTTTAGCGGGTTTACTTAACCGTACATGCTAATTTTTGGTGGGGAAAAGGTAAAAGAAAGACCAAACACAGATGCTGTTTGGCCAGTCACCCTAACCAATCATTAACATGGCTGACCAATCACAAATCAGTACTTCTGTCAACCCTACCCAACTAGGCCCCCAGTGACTGATGACTGGGACTCAAGCGGCAACCTCTGGGGCTGAAAATGAAGCTAACGCAAAAGTGCCAGTGGAAGTGGAGTTACTCGAATCGCCACTTGAGGCTGGCTCTTAAATGTCCATCCCCATAGACACCCATGTTAAAATGCCCAACTTTAGTCTCCTCTGTCAGAAATACTTAATAACTCCAACTTGCAATTACAGCCAGGAGGTTGACGTAAACAGTTTTGTCGACTCAGTTACTCGAAGTTATGAGCTGAGTAGTGTGACGCCATGTGGCATTACTCCTTCTTAGCCACACCTCCTAGTTCCTACTCCTTCATATATTTTCATTTTGTGACCAGACATAATCAGAAGATCAACTTCTTCCTGGTTGACTTCATCCAAATATTTATTGAGACCTAGCAACAACCTATGACCAATACAGAAGTGCCAAAAATTGCAGTTCCTCTAATGGCCACTTGAGGCTGGTTCCAGAAGTGAGTCAGTCCCTATAGACTGCCATGTTAAAGGGCGCAGCTTTAAAGCAGGAGCATGTTTACAGCCTGGTACAAACAACAATTTCAGTATGTATAGCTAATTTTATGACAACTGTATGGTGGGTGAGTTTTTATAGATCTCAAGTCTGTACATTTAATTAAGGCCTAAAGTTACGCATAATTAAGGGCTTGGCTGCTTGAGTGAAGGCTGTCACCACAGTCTGAGTCAGATCCACCTCTCGCTCCTCCACAGCTCCACCCTCTCATCTAAGTATGGTCACTTCTGGCTCCAAGAAACAAAGATGGCGAGGGCCAACATGCTTAACTCGAGGCTTCAAATGGGCAGCCCACAAACAAATGGTCAACGTCACAGCAGCTACGTCCATTACTGTATACATTCTCTGCCGAGACTACACAGACCACAAGGTGAGAGCAGCCTTTAGCGCTTTTGCACTTTGCCAGAGAAACAAGGACCCCTCTAATCCAGAACTCAGAAACACTGAGCCCATGAAGCCTACAGGGGAGGCTTAGGCTGCAGGAGAGGTGACGGTTTGAGGTTATGGGGATGAGAGAGATGAGGGTGTACCCCTGAGCTAATGGTGAAGGAGTGGGTAGAGATCATGTATAAGTGGGAGATACAGTGGGAAAGATACTGTAGGAATGGGGAGGATGGAAAGAGAGAGAGAGAGAGGAATAAATACAGAGCAAGGACAGAGAGCATGAATGAGAAGGAAATAGAGCCGGAGAGGAGGAGGAGGGCTGTAGCAGCAGTAGTGGCGATAGAGCCTGTGGTTGTTCTGGCTGTAGTGTGATTAACACTGGGGTCACAGCCAGAGGCCGCAGCTTGAAACACACTGGCATACAAACACACGCACACACGCACACACACACACTCCCAGAGGCCTTCCCTGCTTCTCTGTCTGACACTATTTGGCACCAGCCATTTATGAGGAAACAAAACACACCTCAAGACAGCTCGCAGTGGCTGAGATGAATTACTGCTGCTACTGTAAGGTCAAGTAACAGGATGGATATGTGCCTACAGTAACTTACTAGGGGTGTTTCTCAAGCTGTGAGCAGGGACCAAAATGGGCCACAATCTTTTTTTATAGCCAAGTTTCAGCGTGTGTAATAGGCTATGTGTTGGAGTGACTAAATCTACTGTACTGTAGTTGTTCAGCTGTTCAATCTGAACCCTATTTTTTTATATTTTTCATTCAAATGACAGCCAGGTTTCACTACAACAGTTTCCTTGCATCTTTATAAGACAGAGCACCAAACAAACTACACTACAAAGACACTTCCTTGCAACATTATTCAATTTGAAGCCCCAATTCCATCCTCACGTTATCACTCAGCTTCTGATGGCACTGTTACTTCTAGTGCAATGATTTCTCTCTGATAGCACTATTAGTTTGCCGGAGGAATAATCATTGTATTCTGCAATGAAAATGAAATCACTTTCTTTATTGCTCCTGGAAAATGATTTTACATGCTATCCTAATCACATCGAGCTGGAAGTGACGCTATCTCAGAATAGGTTATTTTCACACCTGCAAACCAGATGTCGACGGGCGAAACAGGGCAAGTAGAAAACAATTATACAGAAAGTCGAAGAGCAGACCGGAGTGTGCGGTGGTGCTCCTGCAGCACAATGTGAAGGAATCGCTGAGGGCAGAGTTGGTAAAATAACAAACAATATCTAAATTGAGGGGAAAGGTAAAAATAGTTATTTCCTGCCTCTTTGTGTTTAGAAACTGGTCAGTTCAGCTACAGTGCAGATACGGGAGGGGAATGTAGCTAACACAGTTTGCACTTGCCCTGTGTCAATCTGAGTTTAATAGCCTAAACCAATGTCAATGTCAAGTATGTTAAATTATTAGCACACATAACACACATTTGCTTTTGTTGCTGAGAGTTACAAAGACTTAAAACA
Source organism: Epinephelus moara (assembly GCF_006386435.1). Classification (NCBI taxonomy): domain Eukaryota; kingdom Metazoa; phylum Chordata; class Actinopteri; order Perciformes; family Serranidae; genus Epinephelus; species Epinephelus moara. The sequence continues at coordinate 35,190,375 of NC_065529.1, read as the reverse complement.
GGTGGAAAGATCTAGCCTGGCAGCTTCAAAAGATTTTAAAGTTGAAGTTTTACAGTGTTAACAGGTCATGCAATGGAAGACTTTTCTGGGGGGGGGCAGGTGCAGTGACTTCCTGGCTTCTTAACTGTTTTAACCTGTCTTATTCTAAGCTAAGCTAACTGGCTCTAGCTCTATCTTCAAATTCAGCATACAGACATGAGATTGATCTTGATCGTGCATTTCCCCTAATGTTAAAACTATTTCTTTAAAGCACAGAAATGAAAGTCAAATTCCTGCTCCCAAACTTTATATTCTGTTCTTAAAGCTGAGGTAGGCAGTTTCCTGGAGCAGGCATAAAAACGAGAGAATCTGAAATCACACCCTGTGCATGTACAAGGTTCACACAGCAACCTGTACGAGCACTAGTCATTCATTTAAATCATGCCAATTGTGATTGTGATTCCAATCTCAATGCCGTTATATAGCCGCAATTCTTTGAGATACTTTCCTTTTTTCTTTGCAAACCTGTGAGCCTGTAAAGCCCTTTCAAATGACACTGTGATTCAAGGCTCTTGCCATCGTTAGGTACATAAACCTGAACTTGAAGCCGCAGCTATGAGCCTTTTGTGTATGATTAGTAGAAGGCTAACTATTAGCTACATTTTCTCTCCATCTCTACAATGCTTTAACAATATTTACACTTCAGACTCTCTTTCTGATGAGTCCGTCTTCCTTTTTTTAGGTTGCTTTGCAGTGTAGGCAGTCATTGCCAGTAAAACTTTTTTGTAGGACTTTCTGCCATTGAATTAAGCTTTCACCATCTGAAGCGACATGCACGCGCATCTGCATTTGCAGAACAGCCAATAAGAAAACTGTCTTTCTGAAATGAGTTGTGATTGGCCAAAGTCTCCTGTCACAGGCTAGATTTTCTGATGCCAGAAAAACAGAGCCAAGAGGAGATGCAGAAGTCTAGTTTTCTCTAAGGGGCTGTACACATGCTGCGTTCAGTTCAAATTTTGGAACGCAGTAATGCACGGCGTATGTCATGTGACGAGAACCAACCAATCACAGCCGATGAATATCTTTCTCTGCTTCCGTAAATATCAGTTTGTGATATATATGGAGAAGTTGATCATGTTAGTGCAGGGCTGAAAGAGCTTTACATCTGTCCTTCAGACAAAAGGCCGACACACTTATAAACAGTGTCTGGAAGAAGATCAGCTCTGCACTCAGGATTTCAGGTAAACAGGCTATGATACGGTGCTTGTTAAAGTTGCTTAGCAACCTCAGACGCAACCTGCCGCAGCGCTTTTGAAAGCTGGCACAGAAAAGGCACAAGACTAACACCCAGCACCTGACCTTGCGTCTTCCAGGTGGTTAGAAACGCAGCATGTGTACGGCCCATAATACGCCACTTATCTACTGTTTGGGTCGGACTTCTTGCAGTTCATAGAAGAGACAAAAAATACCAAAACAATTTAAAAAAGAGTGAAAATGACAGTAACGAAATGATGCTGTTCACTGTGGAGACAAGAGGACACCGTCATGAAGCAGTCTTTACACAAGAACCTTTGCAGTGGGTGACTAAACGGGGCCAAAAGTTAGAGATGTGAAGGAATACTGAAGTTCTGCGGTTGAGAAAATGTAGTGCCAAAGTAAAAGGCTGTCTGATGGCAAGGTACAATGGTGAAGATATTCTCAAAACAGCATCCATCTAAACTTACATTTTTTGATAGGCTTTTAAGTGACTACAATACTTTTTGTTACTAACCCCCATCCCCATCTTAGCTTCCAACTATCGACACAACATTATTTAGCGGCACCCAGTGTCCGACCTCGCATTTTCAAGGTGCTTCAAAATGCGTCATGTGTACGGCCCCTAAGACCACTTAAATCACAATGTGCTTAAAAGTTATGATGCAATTTTTAACCAACGGTGCGAACAAACCATAAACTGCCTACCCCACCCTAGCAATAGCTATGAATTAATTCACTAAGTAAACTAAATCATACTTTACAGGTGTCTAGAGAAAAATAGTTATAAAATTGGTTTCTTTTGTATAATCAGTCTCGCTGTCCATTTTGCTTCCAAAAAGTTAACCACATTCAGTTTTCCATCCAGCTGAACTGTCCTTGGGCAAGACTCTGAACTCCAACCTCCAAGTCTGACCAATCTGACCTCTGAGTAAGAGGTTCATTTCATCCGTGATCCTTCCTCATTTAACATTTTAAACACATAAAGGACGATAACAGCTTTTTGGGAAACAATGTCAAATACACTTACACAGAGATTCATAATAACAAAATTAATACAATTATTTAAGGAGCCAAATAAACTATAGTAAAAATGCACTAAGAACAAATTAATCATGCACAGGGCTTTACAGCAACGGTCTGGGAAAGCTGCTCTGTCTGCCAGGTGGCGGTTGTTTTCTGCAGAAATCAGATAAAAAATGTGTGCATATAAAATCTTCCCTCTCGTGTAATCTGACTCATATTATGTAGATCTTTTTTTTTTCTTCCAAAAGTCATAACATGCTCACTGTGAACACACGAGCAGTTGACATATGAGAAAAAGGGGCGTTTGTAAGGGAAGGGCGAGCTTGTCGTGTCTCTCTCTGTTTGCTTTCCTGAGGCTTTGAGGTCATTAATCATAGCGGTCAAATCTACAGCAAAACAATTGAGCAAAGGAAAACACAGACAGAGAGAGGGAGAGGGTGCAGCGGGGAGGGAGGAGAGGGTGAAGGTGAGAGAGAGGTGGAAAGCTACAGTGAGATGGAGGAGAGGGGAGTCGTGTTGAGCGAGGGAACGAAGGAGACAAATTTCCAGATAGATTGAGGCTTGAGAAAGGAAAGGGACAAGCACGGCCTGCACAACTGACGCACTTGACACCAGACTCCTGTTTGCATAGCAGAAATGCAAATACATGAGAGGGAGAGAAAGGGAGGGAGAAAATAAAGTGGGAGAGATGCTATAAATAGCTTTGTGTTTGCGTAAAGCCAAACCAATGTCAGTTTGATGCAGGAAGTGCACCACAGTCATAGAGGTTATAAAACAACTGTTGACTGGAACACAGCGTATCAGAAATGTAGCTCTCCAAAGCCTTCAGACAAGGACTCACATCTACAGTGGCATCTCAAAACTCACAGCAGTTTTATCCATCCATTAAAGAATAAGTTTCTCTCACAAAAATATATCAGAACTTTTTAAACTGACAATTCATAATTGTTTGTCACTTTTAATGGTTACAGTGAAAGTAATGGAGCAGTTTATAGGTTCAGTGTGTTGATTTGCTGCGATGTTTTGGGGTTGTTGTTTTTTCAACACTCTTATTATGTTCAGTGCCACAATGAAAATACAAAAAAATATTTTTAAGTTTTTCATTTTGTGTCATTCTTCAATTGTAGACTCAAAAAGCAGCACATGCATCCAAAAATGATAAGTACCACGCGCTGGACAGAAGAACAAATACAAAAATACAAAAACAGGTCCACACACCTTTTGAACATTTTAATCGTATCACCACATGTGATGTTTCAGGCACCAGCCCTTATTCAGACACGAACAAGATAAGGAGACACACTTCTATATGTACAATCGATGGTGGCCGCCCAACAGATTATGTGATAACACATGTAGCTATACAGAAGCCGAGTACAACACACTGCAAAACCAGTGCATACAATTACAAAAAATACATTAACAAAAATTAACATCAGGTAAAAAAAGAAAAAGAAAAAGAAAATGTCATAATGACATGAAAATTCACAGTGAAACTGTAGAAAATACTTTTTACAATTCATATATTTTTTCTAATTTTTTACAAATTTAAATTAAATTAAAAACTATTTTAAATGTATTAAATAATATGTTATGTGTAGCTATATCTTATCTTACAAATAGGCTTTTGCTGATCCATTTTTTCTCTCCTGGACCCAATTCCAATACCTAAACTCTGGGTATCTTCAGGTACTCTGTAAAAACTGGTTCCCATCGCTCTTTTTCCCAAAGTTACAATCTGTATAACCTCACAAAGTGGTATTTATTAGGATAAATTAGACATTATCATGCATCAAAAATGCTGTGGCTTAAAAAATCGAGACACCTGCTCAATGGGAAGTGGCGTTTCTAGATATTTTTTATAGTGGTGGCCAGATGGGGCCACTGAAAATCTTTGGGTGGCACACCAAAAACCAAACGCCATTACTGGATTTTAGAAATTCTATTCCGCTGTTGTAGTATTCAGGCTAGTTGAAAACTATGTTAATATGAGAGTTAAACAATCGCATGTATGGTTTCTTATTTTACAGTTAATGTTGCTAATTATCTGATGTGCATAGACTAATATTGACACATTTTGAGTTCCACAACAATCATGTTTAAATGTTATGTATCTGTATACAGGCAATTCATTGTTATCCAAATAGGCTACTTGCCCTTTTCCTTACCAAGACAAATATACAACTTTAATTTGAGGGAGCTCATTGACTGAAAGGAACAAATCATTCACCTGGAACAAGCCTATTAAGGTTTAAAGCCAACCAATGTATCCTCATTCAGTGGTTCGTATGATATCTAACGAACTAGCACCCCACGAAGGACCTTACGTACTCAACGTTAAGTTATGTAGGTTAGTTTTAGAAAAGGAAAAATGGTGACAATGTATTTTAAAATAACTCAAAGTTCATTTGGTTTCACACGGTTCCAAACACCGGTCTCATGGGGAAAAGTCCTACACTGTTTGACCAGTACACCACCCCGACTTGCCTCCTTACTTGGACTTTCTGTCTTTATACAACTGCCTACTTTCCCGCCATCAGTGGATGGTCACGTGATTACAGCCTTCTAAATTACGTGACTTATACATGAATTACTGGCTCATGCTGACATGGTTTATATATAACTTGTGGTGCATTATTTTGCGTAGGTATACATACGAACAGTGCATGAGGACAGCCTGAACCACCACATAGAGGCCTCCATTTTTGATTATTTTCACAAACGTGTACTAGCACTTGTATCAGAGTGGCCATGGGCCTCTGCCCCCCCACCCACCCTTGGCGGCACCACTGTCGCTTTGACTGTAACATATAGCAAAAATAGTGAATTTTATAGGGACATTGTCAAATTAACTGAACTTAATGTCTGACCAACAGAGATTACTGAGGTCAGTAATGGTGCAATGCATCCCTGCTTACAAAAAACATTTCTTAGATCAGTTTTGTATAAATTCTATAGTCCTCCTACCACCATTACTTTGCATTCTGTGCTACAGCGTTGCTAACCTGCATTGATCTACACCAAAAGCTTTTCTCATAAGGTCGCTGTGAGCCAAGCTGTGCTTTTACTGTACGTACAGAATACCAAATCACACAACGGGCAACTGCAGCCAGGGATGTTTTAGATTTAAAGAAAGATGAGGAGACGGAGAGAAACAGGACTTAAACCTCCGTCTAGTCTCTCTTCATGGTTACAGTGTGCGCCTCCCTAGTTTTTCATCCCAGCGTAACTAATCGCACGTCAGTCAATGTGCCGATGGAAAGAGGCAGCAGTCAAAATACCTGTGTCAGGACTGTGGTCATTAGAGCATTCAGTGACTCGCTGGCAGGCACGCACGCACACATACATACAGACATAACCAAAGCACACAGTAAGGGGGGGATGGTGTGGTGTCAAGCAGATATGGATTGTCTGCATGTATGTGTGGCTATCTCTGCTGCCGCATGTGTATTTCACCTTTATGTGTTCCTTATGTGTGCACATGTTTGCATGCTTTATAGACAACTTAACTTCTTGGCTCTGAATGTGTGCACACTGCATGCGTGCCGGCGTGTTTGTGTAATGTATCCTGTCCAATAATACACACATTGATCCCAGCGAGATAAAGATAACAAAGTTAGACCTTCCATAATATTTATTTTCCCATAACAGACCTGCTCAGCCACGCCCAGTCATATAACTCCATGCAGATGAAATATGGTCTTCATTACCTTCAAACCTCAACACACAGAAACTAGTGAGGAAAAACAGAATTGCCCTTCTTTCTCGACTGAAAGAGCACGAAATGAATTGGAGCAGCTGAGATTTTTTACATTACCATGACAAATACGGCGAAATGGGGAGGCAAGGGAGAGAGGAGGGAGAGATAGCGGGAGAGGGAGAGAGACACATGACGACAGACAGAAAAGGGCAGATCAGACAGAAAGACCAAATTGTGTGAAAAAAAAAACACATCAGCTCAATTTGTGCTCGACTGTAAGCTGTGAGCTGAAAGGAGAAATAAAATAAGGGATTTAGCTGGGAATCATGTTAAACCATGCAAGTGAATGAGTCCCCAGAGAAGAGTGTTCCCTCTCTCGCTTATGATGGACTTAATTGCCTCTATCAGTGTTAAGATATAACATTCATCTCAGGTTTATTGCTCTGCTTTATGGTCTTGTCCATCACACTGAGGGGTTTCAAGAGGCGGGCCACTCCTCAAATGGCACCTTAAAATAATGAGACAGATTACAAAGCAACGAGGGGAGGGGGAAACAGAGAGCAGGGGAGAAAAAAAGCATCATTTATATCTGGAAAATGAGAGCATTTTACAAGCAGATCTGGTATGTGAGCAAGCCGGCGAAGCAGAATGGTTTTGATGGTATGCCGCTTGGATTACTCTTTGGTTTCTGGGTCTTTCAAAATGCATGGTTCGTCGGGCTAAAGGCACACACATCTCCCCCACCTCTGACCCCCGAAAGCTCTGGCTAGGTGTAGGATTTCAGATGGCCACACAATCGTACCATTGTGCTCCTGTTAACACAATGAAAACAAAGCTAACACATCGCTGACATTCAACTCCCCCCACTCTGCCTAACCTTGACTTCCAGCACGACTCAGGTGGAACACAGAAACGGGTAATCTTGCCATACAGAAATCTGAAAAGAACTCAGAATGAGACATAGAAACATACTGTTGGTGAGGTGAAAAAATAAGCGATGGATTCCGTCTGCACCAAACAATCAAGAATATTTAACATAAAATCAAAGCTTAATGTGCTTCTGGGGCAGCGTGACATTGACATGTCATTTCATTTCTTTAAGATGTGGTTCTGATCTCCTAAAAACAGGCTGCTTCTCATCACATGAGGGCTTGAGAACCATGTCTGCATGTTCCATTAAATCTATTAAATCCACTTGCATTATATCATAGTGCTTACCACACAATAGGAGCCTTTCAAGGGCAGTCCCGGAGGAAGCCAACAAAGGGCCCTCTCTTTCAGGGTCTAGTCAAGTAATTCAGAAAGAGCCAAACACGATTTTTGTGTGTGCTGATCTTCTCCACCAGACCCACAAGCGGCAATTTCACCAAGTCGAGAAAAAGGCTGTCACAAAAAAGGAATAGAGTGGAAAAAGAGAGCAGCAAGATACCTGTTTTTTTTTTCTCCTCACAAGTGCCTTATTTAAAAAGACACAGGGGCTGGTGGAGAAGTGTCCTTCCCTAAAATAGTGAGTCTGTGAGACGGAAAAAGCACAGACCTAGAAAGAAATGCCAGGCAGCGATTTGAGAGCAAATGAGGGCTGATTTTATTCAATAAACACTCGTATTTGCATATTTGTCACCACAGAGGGAATGTTTTCAGTCTGTCTGTCTAACCTTACCACCACAAGAGAACATCGTTATTGGACGACTCGAGACTTCCGATTACGCAGGGTTTTTCAAATCCTGGTGTTGTACAATATCTGCACATGGTGACTGTGGTACGCTAAAGGTTGAGGAAAAGATTGTGGTCATGGAAAATAAGCTAAGGTAAAGGTAAAACTGGTTAGAGGCAAATGTTAATTGCAGTTGTATGATAGGACACAAACTGCAGGTGTTACACCCTGAACCTTCAGTTCCCTATCGCGTGCTACTTTTAGCACGGCATTAGCACTGCAGTTGGGTACCGATTTCAATACTTTTAAGGGTGCCAACCAAATTATGTCCGTACTCCTGAGTACCAATTCACGTTTAATCAATCAGGGCCAAAGAGCGCATTAGGGTGAGGGATTAAATTACTTTAGAGAGATGAAAAGAGAGCAAGACAAAGTCACCCCTGCTGCTTGTTCAAGCCACATCAAGTTGCAAGCAATCACAGTTGTGGTTACACTTTCCAAAATGTGATGCAGACGATGCTTGCTGCAATATTTCTGACGCAAAATGCAACTGAAACACATTTTCATTCTTACAGAGAGAGTTAAAAGAAGGTATGTTGGGTACCCATACCGAAATCCAGGCACTGTTACCTGTTCAAATGTGAACGCTACCCAACCCTAATTAGCACTGAAAATTGGTGAGGTGTGGCATTGTCCAATACAGACTTCATTTAGAGATACCAGGCTGACATCTCTGTTTAGTACTAGATTTCAAATTTGGTGGAAGAAGCTCAGCCATCAGCTAAGAACGAGCTGCTTCACTTTTTTTTTAGATAGCACCATTTGCAGCCATTTGTAAAGACTTTATGACTGCTAATACTTAAATTATGCATATTAGAGCCAACCTGCAATTGCTGATGACATTTCTGAGCTGAAACAATTATCAGTCTGTCGATCAACAGAAATTTATTCTGCAGCTATTTAGACAATTGATTAAGAATTTCAGTCATTCTACAAGCAAAAATGCCAAATCACTGGTTCCAGCTTTGCTAATGTGAAGATTTAAGGCTTTTTTAGTCATAAAGATGTGATGATTATGAACTGAGTGAGCAAATGCCATTGGGTTTTGGACTGTGGGTCAAACATAACAAGACATTTGAAGATATCACCACAGGTTCTGGCAAGATATAATGAGAATTTTTCATTATTTTTGGATGTTTTTTGGAGAGAGCATCAACAAATTGGTGGATAATGAAAAATATAAGCTGCTGCAGCCTTATAGATGATGCTACGGCAACATTATGATCTTCTGGTTATAGATTTGACACCTTTGAAATTTTGAACAAACCATCCCCTTACAAAGCCTTATTATGCCAGGAAAGGATTTAGGTGCTCTCCAAAAAACATGCCTGCCCCTACCACATTTGACAAAAGTTCAAATATTCATGTTTTTACGTGCGATCTAAGCAGCTAATGTTAGCTCAAGCAGGGAGCCAACAACCTGGTTTTATACATCCAAAGAACTATAAAAATGAAATTGCTTGGCGACCAGACCAGGCCTCTAATTGACCTATGGCTAAGCCCCGCCCTCAAACGCGATGAGCCAATCACAGTGTGTATAGCCATTCCCATACACTGGGACATTCTCTGCCTGGACGTTCATTGAAATGCATTACAGAAAGTCCGTTTCGTTCGGGTTTATGAGCTTTTTCAGAGATTTTAAGTTTAAAAATGGTCAAACGGTGTGCATGGGGTACATGTAACTCCGACACAAGGTATCCTGAGAGGCTGGGCGACGAGGTGTATTTTTTACCCTTTACGAAACCACATCTCAACCGAGAAAAGTGCCTTTTTTGGATAAAGTTGTGTGGTAACGTTAGACCACAACATCAACTCAACGTGAATAAGATTAACAATGATGTCTACATCTGTTCTAAGGTAAGTCAACATCATGTTTGAGGCAACATATTGTCACTTTGCTGGAAAGAAATATAAAGTTATCTTTAACATCTCTAGCTAACGTTAGCTAAAGTTAGCCTAACGTTAGCTCCTAGCTGCGTTGTTCATCATGTCACCCTGTTTGCTGGGAGTTCATTAGCCTATTTTGTTCTAGTTTTGTACATTGGTGATTGTTCATCATTGTTAGCTGTTGTCCAAAGGGCTCTAGTTAAGCTAACGTTAACTTCTGGAGCTTAGCTTCATTAACTTATCTGGAATCGCAGAGAGAACAAAGGTTGACAAACGTTGTGCTGAATGATTCAGTGTAAATACTGTAGCACCAAACTAATGGAGAGACACTCTTGGTAAAGATGGTAAAAAGGCCGTTATCCTTTTCTCATATTCTGAGCCAAAAACCTTCAGTGGCACTTTGATGCGCCAAAATTTGATCGTTATGTCTCCAAAAATCATCAGTTGCCTCCTGTGAAATGCGGTGTACTGTGACACCTGCCATAGCGCCGGCAGAGATATTGGATAAAGCGAGATACCCCACTCAGCTCACTTCCTGATTCAGTGACGTCAGCGCCACGCCCCCGTAGGAGACTTGCAGCAGCTCTGAATGTATTGTCGTCAATGAGGAAAATGAATAGGCTCTGATTGGAGGAAGAGCTAACCACGCCCACTTAGGAGACAGGAAGAGTAACCGTTTTCTTAACATTGGATAAGCCTACGGTGGGGTATCTCCTTTATCCAATATCTCTGGCGCCAGTCACTGAATGTTGATATTTTGTCGGAAGGGGGGCGTGGCTTAGCCATTCAACATGATGATGACAATATCATGTTTTACATTTTACACATCTTATTGTCCGACTTTTTTCCAAATTTCTCTTTTTCACATGGGCGTAGGTTTTATTTCAAAATTGGGCAAAATATCGATATCATGAGATGAGACCAGAAAACGTCTTACATTTGGATACCAGACTGTTCTACCTAGCTTTACCCACTCAGCCATTATATCCACATTACTGAGGGTTATTTAGCAAAAATCTCATTGTGTAAATATCTGGTTATGCCTTATTATTCCAGGGCAGGATTTAGGTACTCTCCAAAAAACATGGCTGCCACTCCTCTATCAGCACAACTGTCTTTCACTGCTATACTGTACTTGCAAATTCAGATCTAGATGGAAATTTTAAAAAACATTTTCTATCAAAAAACAAATTTAAAGAACTGTACAGCCTTGGCAGAGGTATATGCTCTCTGAATCATTTCTAATTGAGAATACTTTTGGAGAAATTTTCATAAAACCCTGTCACCCTTTTAAATTCGTGCGTTTACGACCTTCTCCATTCAAATCACAATGACTGTGTCCTGCTTCATTCAGTAGAGCACAACTCCAGCTGTTTAAGAACTGTTTTCCCAAGAAACCGACCTGGTGCGCACAAGTACAGTAATTTGAAAACACACAATATAGCACCACCAGGAAAGAAAAACCTTCTTTCTGTATTTGGGGATCTCACCATGTATTTAAATCTAAATGCAGCATCCAGCACCGTCTACTTCTGTCAATAGGGCTCAAAATAATTCACTGTTCTTTCATTCACTGCCATGCTGACTCCACATCCAGCATCTGCCACTAGCATTCAGGCAGAATTTTTTATTACCAATCTAATTGCACATTCCACCCTGACAAGAGCTCATTAAACCTTAATTATACACATGTTGTTTTCTACAAACATCTCCATTTGGGTCTCTCTGCCTTGTAATTGTTCAGCAGGGACAACCAGTTGAGATTTCGCAGATTGGAAGTGAATAAGAGAGAGGGAGAGAAAGAGAGACGGAGAGAAAGAGAGAGGGGGGGCTAGAGAAAGAAAAAAATACCAGAGAGAAACAGAGAGAGAGAGGAGTGTCTGGAAGTAGGTCATGCCTCTCCATAAACAAGGCATGGTTTCTAAAATAATATACCCATCCAGTGGAAGTAATGCCAAACAACTGAGCGAATGTGGAGCTCATGTAATATTTACAGAGCACTAATACATAGATGGCAGGTCTTTTTCTCAGCAACCCCCCACCCCCCAACCCCCCTTTCCAAAGCCAGAGGTTTCTTTCTCTTTTTTCTTTTTTTATCAGCTTTTTTTCCTCTTGCCATTTGAATTTCAGAGAAAGCCAACTACATTGATATATCTGGCGGGGAGGGGGGGGGGGGGGGATTTGGGGGGTGTTAAGATGTTGAGTTTCCCCTCACTTTCTTTCTCCCCTTCTCTTCCGCCTCTCCTATCTGTTCCTAGCCCTCTCTCTCTGTCTCCCTCTCTCCTCTTCCTCTCTCCATTGTTCCCGCCGCATTGGCTTTGGCTGTGATGTTTTTTCACACATTTGTTACATTTTAGCGAGGGAAAGTGGGCCTTAATCCAGACTCTTTGAGGCATGGGCGATGATATTACTGTGGAGAATCGGCCTTTTAAAGACTTCTTTTAACTCCAGCTGGTGCTGTAAGGTCACCGAGCACTTGTTCGACGTCGGGCCCAGCATGATGCTTCTGGGCTCGGGACTAACTGGCTGTGTCGACTCCAGGCCGGGCTTTCTGGGCTTTTGACAGCGCCTGGCAATGCCAATGCATGAGGGAAAAGACTGTAAAGGAAAACCTCTTCAGCATGTTTGCAAGTCCAGGTCCTGTGAGAAAAATACCATCAGTTGATTATTATGTTTGATGTGCAGGACATTTCCAGTAGCCTACCTGATTTGACAATGAAAGGGGGGGTGACTGGGTGTATAGCTGGCATACTTAGAAATGAACAGTATGCAAAGACGGTGCATTTAGATCCAGTTAAATTCCTCCAGAGAGAAGCTCGGACTATTTCTGACTCACAGAAATAGAATAGTGTTTCATTGTAGCTACACAAAGGTGACTGTGACAGTTATTTGTCCCATAGACTGCCATGCATTTTTACAGTTTACTGTCAATGGGAGGACTGACATATACGTGCTGATTACTGTAAAACTTCAATTAGTAGCCCGGGCTATTATTTGCTTATATCACTGAACTCAACAGGCCTATATTAGGGCCAGGCTTTTAATTCCTTTCACACAAAACTGTTTTGTTTTTTTCCAGCAAAGACGTGAAACACGATCAAACTGTTTACTTAAATGAATACTGAGACAGCACATCAAAGAGAGAGAGAGCTATGACACTTGTTTTACGGCACCCGAGGAATATGGCACCCAACTTACTGACAAAATGCGACTTTATCCACTTAAAACAATATTCATGACTTGGATTAATTTTTACAATAAAACCCTTTTGATCATTTTGATCAGTGGACCCTTACGGACTAAAGAAATATGAATAACTTGCAGGGTGAACGAGGAATGGACACATATTCTGACTTTATAACAGCTTCAGAGGAAGGGAGTCACCACTTGTTTTTCATTGTGGTGGTCAATGTGAATGAATTACTGTCCTCCCTGGCGCTCATGGTTTCAGTAAAATTAACCGAACGATTGCACTGTGGAGAATCTAACCGAGCTAACTATGTGTAGCATCTCCATATTGTCAAAAGTTCAAATACTTGTATTTGTATGTGCGGTCTAAGCAGGTCTAATTAACGTTAGCTCAAGTGGGCAGGTTTTATACATCCAAAGAACTTCTATAAAAATGAACTGCTTGGCAACCAGACCAGGCCTCTATTTGAGACAGGCCCTTATTTGTCAAAATGTGTAGCTCCACCAGGCTAGTAAAAGGGACTGGGGGACTGGATGTTTCATTGGGACTGGGCTTTTAATTGAGGTTTTTAAGGTACATATTTTAGCTACACTGTAAGGTGATAATTCAAGATTTTTTACATCAACTTTTAATGGAAACGTCTCATGATGATGACAATGTAATGCTTTACATTTTGTTAAACACAGTTCAGTGTTCTAATATGTTATTGTACATACACGTTCCTAGGGCTGGGCAAAATATCGATATTTATCGATATCATGATATGAGACAAGATAACGTCTTACATTTGAATAACAACTGTTCTATTATTTAGCTTTACCCACTTGATCATTATGTCCACATTACTGATGGTTATTTAGCAAATATCTCATTATGTAAATATTTTGTGAAGGCACCAATATTCAACCCGACAATATCACTGCAATATCAAAATCAAAAATACTGTGATATTTGATTTTCTCCATATTGTCCGGCCCTACATGTTCCATATGGTGATATACACAGTATAACAATATTAAAAGAATATTATGAATAATCTGATATTGATTTCAGCCCTGTCACACTACTACATCAATTGTTTGAGGTTTACAAAACAGCCTCTTGAACAAGTAATAAGTGTTATTATGTTCTCAAACTGTATTAATGAGGCTTCTGTGCATGACACCTTAAAATCAGATGCTTTTTGACAATCTGTGGCGGCATGAAATGAGATGTCTATCACAGACCATCCGGTGTCACCGCCACTTAGCACCCAAAAAAGCATCGAGTGTCCACGCTGAGCCTCTCAGTCATCGCTAGGGACCTTCTCAGCCTGTCACTGTTGACACTCGCTGTATGCATCATTGATACCCACCCAGCAGCAGAAAATAAATAGCCTGCCATCAGATCACTCCTGCTTTGCAATATCACAATTATCTTGGCAACACTTTTTTTCTCCCTCCTCCTTTTCGTACAGCAGGCATTTGTTTTGTGTCTCTGTTTTGTTTGTTGATTCAGTTGGTTAGTTAAAATATTCCATTCTTAGCACAATTACAGTGGAACATCACTCAGTTCTCACCAACATCAAACACGCTCACTGTACGGTGTGATGTGAGCCATGTCAAGATAAACAAACATGACATATTAAACAGGAAAATGAGTCACTCTTATTATCTCACCAAAATAAATCTGGAAAACACTAATTATAACAACCTGTGCGTGATCCTGACTGATTCACCCCTGCTCTCTGGATGTCTGTGTGTGTATGTATGTATGTACAGTGTGTGTGTGTGTGTGTGTGTGTGTGTGTGTGTGTGTGTGTGCGTGCGCGTGTTAGTGTGTGCATGTGTGTGTGTGCGTGCGCGTGTTAGTGTGTGCGTGTGTGTGTGTGTGTGTCTGTCACATTCTTCTCCAGCTGCTGCCTTAATAGGCAGTCTCTTAGATATTCGCTACAGAATAGCGCTCATGCAATATTAATATCTCACCAAAATATGGAAGCCGGAGCCCCCACTCCATCTCTCACTCCCTACATAATTGACTATGCAAGGCTCCAAATCAGCTCGGAAAAACGAGAGGAAGACAGAGAGAGACAAAGCGAAAGAGGTAGAGAGAGGAGGAGATGTAGCGACCAAGGGAAACAGACGGAGAGAGGAAGAGAAGGAGTCCTGAAACGATCCTGTCTTCTCGGCGCTATAGCAGATTCTGAACCTTCACCCTATGTATCACTGTCAGAGCAGTGGAGCTAAAACAACAACAACAATAACAACAACTACAACAGTAGCTCAAACAGTTTGACTCCCTGCAAAGAATATGCTGATGCTTATCCAACCTCGGCTTAGAGCAAACCTCCTCTCCAATCCGAGTGATTGTGAATCACCTTAAACACTCATTGGATTTCAATATTTTATATAATTGTTTAGATTCCTGTTGTTCCATTACAGATGACAATAAAACTCGAACACGTTGCACCATGCATGCATGCAGTAAGGTAAACTGAGCTTGCCTATTAAAGCTCACTGATCCGCCAGTGGGTCAGTTATTGGAGCGCCATGCTGTGCAGCCAAACACTGCTGAAACCCGCAGAGTGTTATATTAAATTCTAGTGGATATTCTAAAGTTTCCAAAGACACTAAACTATCAGGGTGATACTAGAGGAAATGTGCATACTATGATGCACAAGATATATTTGCATTTGAAGAAACGGCACGACTTTACTTACAGACAGCGTGGAATATGGTAGATACATCTTAAAGCTCAAAGGTGCCCTGTGGTTTCACACTATGCCGCTGATCTATATGTGGTGGTAATGTGCCAAGAATCACAGCAATGCACCGACAAAGGGCAGAGAGGAAGAAGACTGCTGCCAAGTTCACACTGATGTAAACAATGCATCTGGTTTGCACACGTTTTATGATAAAGAAAATGCATTCAAGATTTTTATTAGACCTCATTGAATTTAGTGGGAAACATTAAATGTGAACAGAAACTTTGAACTTTAAAGGAAAAACAGATTAATACTGGATGTGAAGGGGTAAAACTTGTGGATTTAAAAGACAGGAAAATGCCTGAATAATGATACATGTAACAATAATTATCAATCATTACACATGTGCCTGTGCTTCCTAGTTCATGTCATAGCTTAGCTTAGCATTGCGGCACAGGCGCAGCAGCTAGCCTGGCTATCCCCAAAATTCTGCTGATGACGACACTAATGTAAAATAACAATGAGTAGCCTTTGAGGGAGTTACTGCACGTGCTGTCATTATTCCTTGTTGTTAAAGCTGTAGGTTTGTTTCAAAATTTAAGGGGGCGCATATTAAGCAGGAGGTCTGGCGGTCATCAAACACTCCATTTCCTGCATTTTGGTGAATTGTTATATTCAAATTTGGGCCTCTTCTGCATCAATGTATGATGCTAATGCCACTGTAATTGTGCTAAGCTGTGTGCTGGTACTTAATGCTGCTTGCATGTCTGCTTGTGCTAACGTGCTAATTGTTGTTACGTTACTGTATTGTACTTATGCTCTGCTGTTGCTTGTTGCTTTGCATGGCTTCTGTTTTTCCCTTGAGAATTCCTGTTTGCTGTAGTTAATGCTGTCTGCATGTCTTCATGCTGTATTTGTCCTGTGAATTTTATCCTTTTATTCATATCAAAACATCTCGCCAAAGGACTGCAGTTGAGAATTAGCCAGCTGGCTAACACTGGCATATATACATGGTACTTCCTGCCTCAATCGTGCGTATTTGCTTCTTCTTATTCTTCTTTCTGTTTAATGGGGGATTGCAATCTTTGCTTTTGAGGCTGCACAGTGCCACCACTTGCTTTAGTGGAGGCAGTGTTGCGTCTATGAGTTGTGTTCGAGCAGTCTGCTAAAAAAGAAATAAAAGTCCTCTGCTACTTCACTGCTTTTTTTACCGTCTTGTCTACGGTAGCTGTTGGTTACAGATTAAACAAGATTCAAAATGTTAAGAATTGAGCGTTGGTTGGTGGATTTTTTTTGACAGACTCAGGCTAGCAGTTTTCCCACGCTTGTAGTCTTTATGCTAAGCTAGGCTAATTACCTCCCGGTTCCAGCTAATGGACATAACTTTTCTAAGATGTTTAGATTACAGTCATTCAGCCCCATCCAAATGCAAAGGCTTATTTGATGGGATGTCGATGAGCCAATCACAGTGTTCAACATCATCAAGAGAGGGCTGCAGTAGAGCCATGTCCCCTTTTTTAACAAACATGGCTGACAGTGAGGACAGATAGGCGCAAAGGGCACATTTGAGTCTATAAATCATATTGTTAGAGTACACAGTTTGTCCTTTAACACCTTTTATACTAAAAATGAAATCTTATATTACTTATACATGTCAAAATATCATGAAAGATTTACAGCTTTTACTCAGAATGTTTTCAAAAACATCCACTATCCATTGGATAGACGGTGGATTTGAGTGTCACCGGAAAACGAATTGGGGAAACACACTTTAAGTTGGGAAATACTGTTCTCGTTTAATATTCTAAAGATACAGTCAGCATATAATGCATCCTATTGATTATGTACACAGTAAATTTAATTTCAGGAGCTTTTCAACACACTATTTTCTTGAGATACTTCAGAAATTGCGGATATTTTGAGAAGCATTGATAAGTACAATACAAAATGCATATGTAATGTTTTTTGTGTTCAGATTATTCGTCCATGGGAATGGACAGAAAAAAATAGCACACGGTGAAGTACTGTTACTAACAATTTATGAGTCCATTTAGACTAGAAATTCAGCATTACAATATAGATATTTTTTTTGTGTTTGGAACTTAATTGGGTTCTGAGCAGGTTAACGTACTAAGTCAGTAAGAGGTTAATAATCTTAGCTATTTAAAAATGTCCATTGTCCAGCCCTATGTGTATATGTTTCTACACAGCACACTCACTTCACACACATCCCTGCCTAATGGACATTACACACTGTGCACTTGTTAATTTGGACAGATTAATTCACGTTAAAGAAGAATTCATAAAAACCAGAGAGCAGAGCAATAAAGCGTACACTCAATTTTTACAGAGATTCCCTTCAAAGCCACTAATACAACAGAACTCCCCCTGCATTCGTCGAACACGCAGGGATGGTGAGATCACAGCAGAGCGCTGGGGGTCAGGCCCTCTGCACCGAGCATTTAAAAAAATGAACTGTAGGCATTTAGAGCCATAATAGATGTTGAAAGAAAGAAAAGGAAAAGGTTGCGGGGGCAGAGCCAGTGGTTGGGTGGGGAGGGGGAGGTGGGCAGTGCACCTTGACAGGAAACATAGAGGTGAAGAGCAGGAGTTGGAGGTTAGTTTGACAGAGAGAAAAGAAGTGGTGGTGGTGGTGGTGGTGAGGAGAAATGGGGGTGGGGGGAGTGGGGGGAGTCGCTGCGGAAGTGCCAAGCCCACTTTTAACTGAACCGAGGGTGGTGAGTGGTGGTGGGGTGAGGCAGAGGGAGGTGGGGGGGAGACAGAAGATAGAGATCAGGGGAAAATAAAAGGGGTGTGCAGGGGAAGGAAGAAGGGAGGAAGGAGAGGTTGGAGGGGGGGTGAGAACGAGGGGGGTGCAGGGACCTTCTGCACCTTGACACTTGCTCTCACCACAGCACCTGATAAGTGCAATGGAAAAACGTCTGGTTTCCTCCTGCATGTTAAGTGGTTTATATTCTCCTCCTCTCCATGCAGCCTGTAGCTACAGTCTGCTACTGTACTGACGCTACAGCGAGGTAATAACAGACAAAAGGAAATGACAGAAAACCAAAGAGACAGGGAGAAAAAATAGCACGTATTGTCTCCTGTTGTATTGTTTCTTTCTCTTTTTTTTTATGATGAATTCTAATCTGCGTGAGAGATGTAATCTTTAAGTTGGTGGCAAAAAAAAAAAAAACACGATCTAGAAATTTTCCTTTCTTCATCCATTATTTTTTAACACGTCCCTCGTCGTTTCAAAAACAATTTCTGCATCGAGATCCAGATGCAGAGTTTTATTTGCTCAACAGAGGATCAGATGCGAGCGGATATATATCTTTACTACCTCATGCATGTACTGACAAGGAACTCATTCCCATGATTTGTAAGTGGGTCTCTCCACAGAACAGCATTAACAATATTCACTTTAGATAACGTATGATTCCAGGCCCTAGGAGAGGATGGGTTTCTTAGAAATGCTTTGTTAGCACTCTCCCCCCCTTGATAAATGATTGAGGACATGTGGCCTGAGACATCAATACAATCTCTGTTGTAATTAAAAAAAGGTGCGCACCAACAATATTACACGGCTTTCACTTTGTCTGTCTCTCCTCTCTCCCCTCTCTCTCTCTCTGTTTCTGTCTCCCCCCTCTCCCTCCCGCGCTCACCCACTCTTCCTCTCATTGAGCCCCGGAGCAGAGAAGAGATAATTCAAAAAGCACTTGCATGGAGTGAAACATGAAAAAGAGGAGACATATGAAATTAAATTCTCTCTTTTCGCTCTATTGTTCTTTCATTTTCTCTCCTTTGTTACATAAATGCATAAATGCATAAAAGCAAGGCAAGCTAGATTCTAATTATGATTTTCACAATACTAAAAGATTTCTTCTTTTTTTTTATTAAGAAAAAATGAAAGAAAGGTGTCACAAACAAAGCAGAGTTACTGTTCCAGCACTTTGTCAAAGTCAAAGTACTGCAAGTGCTGCATCGCTGAACTTCAATAAACTTTTTCTTTTTTCCGAGTGGCCTTTCGAACAATTATATAATGAAACAGTTAAAAAACGAGACTTTGATGCCCTGATACAGCTGCTTTACGACAAAAGAAAAGAGAAAGTCACCAAATGTTTTATTTCATTTAATCAACATTGCTCTTCTTTTTATTTTTAACCTTAAAACAGGTTTGTAGCAGAAGCACTGTCTGCAGAAAGCCGCTGCATGCCTTTGTTCTGTGTGAACACGAACACAGCGGAAGGCGGTTGGTTTAGCCTATCAGCTGCAGCGAAATGCTTCTGCTCCCATGCAGATACCACACAAACCACCAAGTCTGATGGGTGCTTTCTTGAGAGCCTTGTGGTGGCCAGCGATGGTTTGAGGATGAGCAGGTCTCTCAGGGCAAGCGTGGGAAGATCCCGTGCCGTGAGTAGTAGGGTCGGGTATCGAACTCTGAATCAAATTACATCGGTACAATCAAGTAACGATTCACATTAAATCCATCTGTATCAAATGCAGTGTTGGGCAGTAACGCGTTACTGTAATAATGTTACTTTTTCCAGTAACGAGTAGTGTAACTAATTACTATAACTTTCAGTAATAATATTACAGTTACTACAAAACCAAACAACTCGTTACAACATTACTTTTGTTATCACGTCAACACTGACTTGAAATACAACATCATATCAGCGGACTCGTTTTCCTAATCATCTTGCTGCGCACATACGTTATAAAGCAACAAGCTAGTTGGAAACGCTTAGCTTAGCGGCTGGAAACATTCCCATTACTTTGATTTTGTCGGAATGAAAGATGACAAGAACACTGTTGCTGCAGGTAGTCGCACTAAAACTCTTCCCACTGCAAAAACACATCCTCAAACCTCTGGTCGGATACACCTCGGCTACTATGACAACACAACAACATGAAGCTCCAGGAAATACACCCCACCAAAGGTGAGCCCTCCTGGGTTGGCTGTAGCCCTGCACAGGCCAAACAACCAAACCTGGACTTTATTTGTGGACAGCTGCAGCTACGAAGACCAAATGAAGCTTATGGCTAGATATGTGGTGGTTGAAATGTTGCTCCATGAGCCTTGGGAAAATACCGATCACGGGCAACAGAAAACCCCCAGGTAAATAGAAGCTAACTAGCCTTAGCTACACTTAGCGGTGATTACCCTGACATCCACACAGAGGCACACATCTCAGTTTTGGGAAGATCCGCAATTACCATTCTTATGGGGTGTAACGGAAAAGTAATATAAAGAGTAGTGTAACGAATTACTGTTGGCAGGGAGTAATGAGTAAAGTAATATTATTAATTTTGAAAAGAGTAATAAGTGTTTGTACATGAGGGTGAAAACACTGGATTTAGAAAAGAGCTCCCAGACGCCTGCAGGCTGGCCACGTAGCTGCCGGCTTTATAGGCAAAAAAAGAGCTCTCCGACTCCTGCTATGGTTTCAGCATCTGGTTTATTTTATTTTCTATATTACTTTAGTAATAGCCAAGTATCACTGCTAGACAAGTATAGACACACTCAGACAGAGACAGACAGAAGATTAGCTCTGTGTGATTAGAAAAGAGCAGAGGAGCAATATTGCTTTTCTTTTATGCGTCACTCCTGCAACTTGCTCAAGAATTTTTGTTATTACAGAAATAATAGAGTACTGAAATAGGTTCTATTGGTATCTGTTCACATGTGAATGGTGCCCAACCCTAGTGACTAGCAGTGGGATGAGGAGTTAGACAACAGGGAAGAAGTCATGGTAGTTGAGGCAGATGCTGCTAGGTTTAAAACAATGGGATGTATGGTGATTGTCTTCTATGCAGAAGCTACTGTATATCCAAGGTGTGCACACTTCAGTTAAAAAAAAGCCTTTGACACTGCTTCTGTCACTGCTCTCCAGTGTTTGGACAGTCCTACTGTGCAGATGAGGGAAGGTCTCACTGTATGGATGAGGGTTTAATGTGGCATGTCGGTGCATGTAGGTGTGGATGAGACCTAGGGGTGAGGGAACAGGGGTGAGGGGGGGAGAGTGGGCTGAGAGAGATGAGTCTTACCCCAGTAGAGGGCAGTCTCTTGCCGTCAGGGTTTGGGCGCATGGGCAGGGAACTGTAGAGCCTCACACCTCGATCTGCAGCACCGTATCTGCTCTGGAGGAGGAGAGAGGGAGATTTTGAGCATAAAGAGTAAAGCATATGTAAAACATCTCAAACACAAGAATAAAACCAGAGTGAAAAAATGAATTAAATGTGCTCCAAAGTAACTTAATTTCAAAGTTATTCAAGTTTTATTTTCTCAACCAAAGAGCAAGGATCACACATAGTTCTTTTCATGGTCCTCATTTTGTTTACGAGTGCTGGTTTCATAAATTTCCGCCAAGTCGGAGAGCCTGCACATTGGCTGCCATGTTAAATCACATCACCTCATGGTGATGTACCACACATAATAACTGGATAAGGTTGGCTCAGTAGCGGCACTAATGGAACTAAGCTGTTGTGTTTGGTAGCCAGGGTTTCTGCGCTCTGCTCCACTGTACTCCTCTGCCGACTCCATCTTTCTATACGTTACACAGCTGATAATTAGAGTGTGGTGGGCCGGCTCCTCCCTGTAATTGCCCGTGTGGGTTTCAGCTGTACAACACAACCTGAGGGAGTGGTGGCAAAGCCCTCAGTAGTTGGGAAGCTAATGATTCGCAACAAGTGGTCCCTGCCAGGGAAAGACAGTGCAGCTCAGTGTGGTTCACACCGTGGCCCACAGCCTCAGCGGGGGTTACATCCCAGGATTCAATTCAAATCTCACTTTCTCTATCTCACTCCTTGTCTTCATCGCTTTCATCACTTCCCTCACTCAACTATACACATCTCGCTGTACCTCAGTGATTTCTTGATATTCTGTGAATCTTGCATTAACATCTCTTTGTGGTAACATCTGCTTAACAGTTTGCATGTTGTTTCTATCATCTGACAGTGATCACCTATTGTCTCCGTGTGGGTGTTAATTGATAAAAACGAGTTACATCTTTTTCTTTTTGGTGTTGAAGAGTCTATTTTAGCTTCTGTATGGTGCCAGCTGTTAGAGCCCTGACACACCAAGGTGATGGTCCGCTGTTAGTCAATGCTGGGCCGTGACGTTGGCTCTAGTTGGTACTCGTCCGCTTTTTTCTGGCTGATTCAGCACCCTGAATCTGCGTCAGAGCTCGTTGGTAAATGAAATCACTGATCGGCAACTGAGCTCAGTGCACAAGAAGAGAAGTAGGGAGAGCAAACAAACAGCTAAAGTCAAGCAAACATGGGGCGCTTGGTGGCTTAGTAAGTAAATCAAGCATCCCATATACGAAGGCAATGTCCTTGGTTCAATTCCAGCTTGTGGCCCTTTGCTGCATGTCATCCTCTCCCCTTCGCCTATCTTATAAAGGCAAAAAGCCAAAAAAAAAAGTTTTTAGCCATTGAGCTCTTTAGCAGAAACAGTTCGAAATTGTTTGTGTAATTGTTCGTTGACGCACGGTAAATATGCTTTCTTCTGTCAACATCGGGTTGTATCGTTCATGTGCTAACTGGCTAACTAGCATCTTGAATCTGTCCTATTGCTGGTCCGTTTTCCCATTCTGAATGACGACTACAGACTACCGCCACCTGCTGGTATCCCTTTTGCATACGTGCTAGTTGGTTGTTGGCTCTTGTCTTTGTGATGCATTCAAGTGCAACTTTATGGCACAGGAGACGTAAGGCGACACAACAGTCAGCCTTTGTCACCACTAGTTGTTTGCTGTTGCTTTGGTGTGTCTGGGCCATGAAAATAAATGCTGCAACCGGTGATGTGGAAACTGGTTTCTCATAAATAAGATAATAAAACATGAATTTATTTTAGTATATTTGGTAATGACTACTACTGCCTGCTATGTATAGTGCTTAATGGCTTTGCCACATTTGATACAAACAGTCTGCTGATGAGGATGTGATGTAGATTACTGAGGGAGAAAAAAAAACAGTGCAGCAATCTAGAACAAATAACACATTATCTCTCTCTTGTACTTAATCTTTTACTTGCTTTATTCTGTCTTCCCTTTTTCTTTTTGGCATTCAGTCTGTCACCTCACTCACACGCACTCACAATCGACAAAAATCATACACAACAACACCCAGACACACACAGACAGGGCCTCAGATTCAGACAGACGCAGTATTTGACTATATTTAACAATTGAGTGAGAAAACAACCAAAACTGACCCTGCCTTTCACGTGTAGTCAGTCACATGGTGCGGGCAAACACGCATCCGGTGCGCACATGAGCGTAGCAGGCCTCAGCTTTTATAGTGGAATCGCCATAAACACACCTTTGCAGATTGCGTTTATGGGCCTAAATGCGTAGTGATTACCTCGCAGTATGCAAAAGCTTATGTAACATACCGTGCATGAAACACAGTCGAGAAATCACAGGCTCAAAGAGCATGATTTATCCCCTATGAGCAGCGTTCTATGCAGAACAGTAACAGTATGCTGATCTAATGGCCTATCACACACAGTGTACAGTGGCAGGCTATCCCCTGAGGCAGAGTGAGAGTACTTGCTGTGTAAGGTTTTGATTTCCTGTGCTCATTATGAAAGGTGAAAACAGATGAGTAGACAGCAGTGGCCATCTCGTCGATATGGTTCGCATAATGATGACACAGCGTTATTAAAGAGAACTCTCATTTACAACTTTCCTTGATGCTGCACCGTCCTCACAACCAACAACTTAAAACACACAAGCGCCTATTCTGGATTTGCAATATGTTTTTTAAAGGTGGATTTACAGTTTTCCTTTACATCATTAGAAAAAAGGTTCTTAATGAAGGGCTGCGGCTCTACCCAGAAGAAACCCTTTTTTGAAGAAGGGGTTCTCCAAAGGTTTCTTATAAGACCAAGAGTTCATTAAGAACCTTTTCATCCACAGAATCCTTTTAGGAGAAAGAGTTCTTTGAGGATTGCTGAAAGCATGGGTGTTAAAAGATCCTCACCCCTTGAATATTCAAATGTTTACCCATGTTTCAAATGTAAATGAATCTACATCCCCTTCATCAATTCATTTTACTTGTTTTCTGCCATAGTTGATACTTTAACCATTATTTCATGCCTTACAGTAGCACTTTGGTTCAGATATACCAAATAAGCACCGTCCCTTTAGGAGGCTTTTGAAGCCAAAGGCCGCTGGACGTTGTTCCGATTGGCCCCAGGCTAAAAGCATTATTAGTCGTATAGGGATATATGGGTAATGTAGTCAATTACTGTTTTTAGAGCCCTGGGACAGGCTCAAGGTGGAACAATTACAACATAATACCTTTCATAGAGGGGCCATTGTTCTTTAACCTAAACCCCAGTTCAGATGAATGATTCATGACGAGATGAAACCGTTTTAGAACGTTGCAGAGAAAAGTTGCAGCAGTGTGAACTGGTCGGTCTGAGTTTGATTCAAGCCAGCTGATGGTGTCACCTGCAACTCACAAACACACACATTCTCACAAACACACACATTCTCATTGACTGATTAATTGGCGCTGGTTATTATTGTGGCGTATTTATTATGAATACAGTCCATGTTTTTCACTGTNGTTGCAGCAGTGTGAACTGGTCGGTCTGAGTTTGATTCAAGCCAGCTGATGGTGTCACCTGCAACTCAGCTGGTCAAAACGCCAGTGGCTGGTTTCAGAACGTAAGGTACATCCCTGTTTCAACAGCCAATCGGCTTGTGGTGAAGTCCACTGGTCAAGACAAAATGACCGCAGATGGCGTGCTGTGGCAGGTGCTCTGTCCTCACCCAGACCTCTGTTTTCATCCTCACGGGGTGCCGGTGTCGGACAGTAGGTCGCTGCTGCTGCTCGCTGTATGTGCTTACGCCCCCTCACAAACACACACATTCTCATTGACTGATTAATTGGCGCTGGTTATTCACATTATTGTGGCGTATTTATTATGAATACAGTCCATGTTTTTCACTGTTTCATCACTACTACAGATGCAGCTGTAGCCAGTATCTCACTATCACTATCCTCATTCATATTTTAAGAAGCTAAAAATTATATTCAGCCACAAAATGAGCCTGAAAAGCTGGAAAACAGAACAGAAGTACGGCGAGTTGTTGCATAGCGATGATACACTGTCTCATCTAGTTGCATTGGTGTGAACCGGCAGGTTTTTAGAATGTGCAGAACGGCACATTTCAACTCGTCTTGTTGCGAATCTTTGGTCTGAACTTGGCTTTATAGGTTGAGTTCTACTTAAAACCTCTGACAGGGTTCAAAGTGGACCTTTCATAAAAGGTTCTACTAGGATCCAAAAATGGCTCTCCTATGGGGACAAGCAGAAGAACCCTGTGAGGTTCTAAAGTGTACTCAAAAAGGCATTGTTTTTTTTCAAATTGTAATATATGTATGTATTTGCTGTTCATATTATTTGCAGTGCCATTCTAGGTCACAATCAGCGACATGACCTGGCATGTTGCGTCTCACACATCCTCCAGTCAGACATTTCTTTCTCTTCCTGCCTTGCAGAGGAGCTACTGTACACTAACTGCATCCCTCAGTGGAGACTTTTTCTTTTGTGGCTTGTTAGGTAGCTTGCCAGCATCGCTGCTAAATGAATGCCTCGCAGAATAGCTGCTTTAGCCAGCGAAGGAGCCACAGTAAGTGAATGTTTGATATTTCTCCAGTGTGCCAGGCTAATCTGGCCCTGTGGCATGCCATTACGGGGCTAATAACAGCTGTCTGCGGCCTGGAGGGGACACAAGCAGGCCTGGCTGCGCTAACTGGCCCTGACAGACTCATTAGGAGTGCTGGCACCCAGAACAGCAACAGCCAAACTCCTCACATTTCCTTGCTGGCTCACAACAGTTTGCAAGTGCACGAAGCATTGTTCTCTACACTTGTTCTCTGACACCTTTCTTTTGTTTTCAAGTCCTCACTTCAGATGCTCTAACCCCTGTCACCTCTCTTTCACTTTCTGGCTGGCTTTGGGTTTCTGTGATATTTCTACCAAAACCAGATGCTGCCAGGAGTTTATCATCTCTGTTCGACACCACGTTGAGTCTCACCACTTTTTCTTTCTTTTTTAAATCCCGCACACCCACACTCTAGTTCTGACCGAAATAGAGCAGAAGGCAGAGTTCACTTGTTCGCTCACGCTTCTGTAGTCCTCTCTGAGAAAAGTAAAGGTAAAATAAATAAACACATGAATAAATAACTCTGCAACTCACTTAGTTTCTAACTAACTTCAGTGTACAGCCACAGGAAGATGCTGCACCACACCAGGAAGAGGCTGGCATCCTCTGAACTTTGTATCAGTTACTGTAGCCGAGCCTGGCTGGGGACAAGAGGGACTTCCCCAGGCAGACAGCAAAAGCAAACATTGTCCTGTCGCTTGGCAGAGCCGAGCCAATCAGTACAAGCTGAGCAGGCAGACAATAAACACAGAGAGCCAATGACGGACGTCTGGATGTAGAACCATTAACAATAGAGGGGGGCGAACAATAGAGGGGGGCGGGGGAGGGGGGGATACAAGTTGGGCTGTGATATGTTTTCTGGCTCCACTCCTGCCATGTGACAGACGTTTATGCTCAAGATTTACATGATACTGATTACACTGATGCACGTGACAGTTTCAGACTATGTCAGACAAATTGTGTTGAAAAGTTTATTCTCTGAAATAAGCAAAAGTGCAATTTTTCTGACGAGTGATTGAAATGTCTGCCACGTTATATAACCAAGGCCAACTGCTACCGATTAATGGCCAAGATAGTTTTTCACAGATATATTGGTATCAACATGTTTGCTGTCAGAGAAATAAAAGAAATGCAGCAATAAATGTTTAATCGGCAGCATTTTTCTACATTTTTTTACTTCAAATACATTTTTAATTGATATGTTTGTATTCATAATTAATATTTAACCATATATTAAATATGTTACAAGATCTGAGCTCCTGTAAAATATCTAAGACGTGTCCTCATGTGTATGTTGTGTTTTTATGTCAACACAAAAGAATTAAAGGAGAAGCAAAAAGAACCCAGTCGCTAGAAGAAAATGTTCACACTGGACGTGTCTGTGAGCCACGAATACGTACCAGAACCATTTCAACATTTCTTAAGTGATGTAATATAAGCTGACTTCTGTCATCAGGAGAGGGAGAGGACTGCTGTTCAAAACCAAAAAATACAGTTCTTTTCTGGCCAACATTTCGCTGCGTTTTCAGTGGCGTTTGTGGGAAAAATCTGGGTGTTTTTTACCGACACATCACAACATTTCCCTACAGGCTTTGTGCCCCCAAATGTGGGTGTTTTAAGCCAAAACATTTTCAAACTATAACCAAGTGATTTTTTTTGGCCTTAAAACAGCCACAGCTTCACCACAGCATTGTTGAGAAGCTTTAAGTTTCATTGTATCCACTAACAAGTTAAGTACATTGTCCATGATTTGCAAAAATGTACAAGACGAACATTTTTTTATCATTCATAAATAAAATCCATTATCTGTCAGGCTTCATTATCTAATAATGGGGCTGTGCACTGGCAAGAATCTGGCGATACGTTATAACTAATCTAAATTATCTAACATTATGGAATATTGTTATATCCTAATGTTGTAGTTGTACTGTTGTTGCTGTTGTTGCGTTGACTTAATGTTGTGTTGTCCTGCTATTGTTATTGCTGAAGCTGTCGTGTCATGAATATGTTCTATTTTGTAATTGTGTTTTTTATATAATAGTGTCTTCTAGCAGGGAAATTATTCTTTGTTTCCTGTCCAGGGACTACAGATGACAAATAGCTTATAGCTAACTCTGGTGCAGCTAAGTAGCTGTGCACTGTCCCTGCTGAATAAATAAAAATTTAAAAAATACAAAGAAACAATACGCATCACGATACAGGGGTTATGATTCAATATTTTTTTGGGGCATTTTTTAAGCCTTTAATTGATAGGACAGACAAGTGTGAAAGGGGGAGAGAGAGAGGGAGTGACATGCAGCAAAGGGCCACAGGCTGGATTCGAACCCGGGCCGCTGCGGCAACAGCCTTGTACATGGGGCGCCTGCTCTACCACCAAGCCACCGACGCCCCATGATTCAATATTTTTTGATACTGTAGGAGATAGATTGCAATATTTTTAATCTTATTTTAGGAGAACTGTCACAATATAAAAAACACATAACCATAAGTAAGTTTAAAAAGTTAATTTATTTGCAATCAGATCAGCAGGAACTGCATTTGTATTTATCACAGCCCCTGAAACACGCTTTTGAGTATGTTGGAGTGAAAGAGTGAAATGGCGGACGATGTACTGGGCTTTAAACACTACACAAAATGAACCACTGCTACAAATGTTTGCATGTAAACTACTAATTAAAAATCAATACAATACAACAGAGCGTAATGTCATGATACTCAAGTGTGTTAATATTTCCACCTCTATCTAATAAATATTCATCATCTTTATTTTTCTCCAAATCAGCAGCCTAGAGCACAGTAGATGCTACGATACACCTACTCATTAGATATCAGCGTTGCCTTTTTATAGGCAGGGGTGGTGGGGCGCTGCAAAGCCAAAGGCACAGCTGTGGGGGTATAGTTACCTGTAACGTTAGCTGTTGCATGTTATATTATTTACGCAGATCTGGACTTAATGGAACACATGTGTGTCTACAGCCGACATTCTTCCCAGATTAGCTGAAAGGCCTGCACACATCAGACTCCACCGATGGGAGGAATGCAGGGCCTAGACCGGCTTATGGGGAAACCCTATCACTCATCTATAGTATACAGTAATGTATGCACACACACACATGATCATGCATGTACACACGTACTGTATTTATACATCATGGAGACAGCGCTCCATACTGTATGTACAGTATGCACTCAACAATGCATGCACGCTGACACAAGAAGATCAATGATACAAAACGTTACCCTCATTCCAGATCCAGTCCCTGCATTGTTCAATTCAGCTTCCTGTGGTGCTGCTCTTCCTGATATTTCAACTGCTAACATACGTTATCCTGTCAATTCTGTTGCATAAACACATTACACAATATCAGTCGCATATCTAGCTGCGCTGGTCTAACAGTCAATAACAGAGTATGAATCACTTTTTCAGTGGTTTGTAGAGACTTAAGTCTGAGAAAAAACTGCAGCGTGCAAACATTGGTTTGCATATCGTAATGAATCATTTTCCTTCATAGATTTTGTACTGATTGTACAGCTTGGCAATATATTGTTATTATATCAATACTGTGAAATGAGACTAGATATTGTCATTGACTGTGGAGTGTAATATCTTAAGTGCTGTCATTTCCTGGTTTTAAAAGATGTGTTATCGTAAAGTGATGTAATTTTCTGCATTTAGCAGCGTGTTGCAGCTGTACTTTGATCTACTATTACCCACTTTGGCGTTATTTCTACATTACTTATGATTATTTATCAAAAATATCTTATCATTACAACAATTTGGTCAATAATATTGATTTCCTCCATACGGCTGAGTCCTAACTGAATGTGATATGATCTAATTTGATAGCAAATGATTCAGATATAATTTACATACATACATACAGCTTTGTTTTTTACAGTGGTGCCCCCAGAAATTTTTCATAGGGGTGGCCAGATGGGTGCCACTGGAAATCTTGGTGTGGTTCATCAAAATCAAAATGCATAACTGAACTTCAGGAATTCTATTATGGTGTATATGAGTGCTTTCACACCTGCCCTGTTTGGTTCAGTTCAATCAAACTCAAGTTCATTTACCCCCTAAGTGCGGTTTGTTTGGGCAGGTGTGAACACAGCAGTCGCACCTCGTTTTCAAACTGTATGGTTTGACTAAAATGAACAATGACAGCAATATAGTCCACGATGACCAGCGCTAAAATCAACCTGCGTAGTTGTCCCTCCATTGTGACATTAGAAAGTGTCACATTTATCTTGCAAGTGTACTCTTCTTCAACGTTTTGCTGCATGAAAATTCTGATCAATCAAAAGCAGCTTTCTTGCACAAGGCATTTGATCTGGTCCGCTTATAAATGCTGCCATGAGAACATGAACCAACTCTAGGCAATCATACAACTTTGTTACAAAATAAGTCCCTGATTCAGACCAAAGCAAGACAACTCTAGGTCTGACAGCACCCTTATTATATAGGCTAGTTGAAAACTATGTCAATGTAAGTGTTAAGGAATCACGAACTGATTCACTTTGGTTTCTTATTTTACAATTACTATTCCTAATCATCTGATGTACATAGACTAATACCACAACTACAATCCTGTTTTTATGTTATCTTTAAACTTGCCTGTATTGGTTTTGATCCTACCAGTTGTCTATGGTTTAAAAACTATCTCTCTAATAGACTACAGTGTGTAAAAATGGATGATGTTCACTCAGATTTCCTTAATATTTCAAAAGGTGTTCCACAAGGTTCGGTGTTAGGGCCGATATTGTTCTCAATTTTTATGTTACCTATCCATACATGTTAGGTTATTCACTGTTCTTCACATAGGCTGGTTGTCCTTTTTCCTTTAAAAGACAAATATACAACTTTTATTTTAAGGAGTACACTGATTGTAAGGAACAAAACAATTACTGGGTACAGGCCTACTCACATTTAGGAGAAACTCGTGGGTACCCAATAGAACCAACTGTCATTCAGATATCTTGAGGTGAGAATTCAAGGGACCCTTTTAAAAAAGGCCATGCCAGTTGTTCCCTTGCCAACATTTAGCCTAAATTAAAGTGTTATTTAGCCTGTTTCCCAACATGCTATGCTGACATGACATGATTGCTACCAATGGATGCCTTGATTTATCTAGTTTTACAAGATACTACTACCTCCCTAGCCCCCTCTTGGCCCACCCTTAAGGTGCCAATGGCTCTATTCAAAGCTGAATTCCCAGCTCAGTTTGGACGGATGTACAGTATGTCAGGGAACCTTAAATTGACAAATTACTTGCAGTGTTAGGTTTCTTAACTTAATGAAACCAACTTTACTTTGCAGGGACTTGGGTTTGATGGTAATATAGCCACAGTATCTCTGCTACCATCTGTGAGTTTTAGCCTTTAGACCCTGGAAACACATTCTGAGTGTTGTTTAATTCAAAGGAAAAGACAGACTTAAACTCTGTATAAACAGAGAAGTAACTTTAATATATGGCTCAAGGTTCATGTACAGAAATGCGTTCAGACTCCACTGCTAAGCCAGTACTTGTGTAATATAGTGAATCAATACAGAGCATTGATTACTAAAGGCTGGAAGCTACAGACCTGAATTGCAAAAACATATTGACTCTCATGTATACAGTGATTGTTTGTTTAGATTTTTCTGTTTATTTTCGCATAGATTAGAATTCAGCAGGTTTGTCACATCCCATTCGGCTGTATTTGTAGGTATTATTTATTTACACACTTGCAGTGAGAGACGGACAGATGAGTTGTGTGTGTGTGTGTGTGTGTGTGTGTGTGTGTGTGTGTGTGTGTGTGTGTGTGTGTGTGTGTGTGAAAGAGATGTCAGCTGAGGCCTAAGCAGCTCGACCATAACCAGGACATGAACCCAGGGGCTACCTGCCTCAGGCCACTACTGACACTCAAACTACTGATCACACCATGGGGAATATCCAGCTAACACCACAGTTTGAGCCGGGGCTATTTATAGCTGACCGCAGCTTTTACTATCCATCCACTCCTGGTGTAAACTCATGTGAGCTTATATGTTCGTACATGCTTACGCCTGTGCTTTTAAGGTGGGAACAGCTGATTATATAACAACCGTTATAAAACTTCGCATCATGTCTCCTATCTTCTTTTGTCCTCTTCTGTTGGCTCGTCACTTCTCCTTACCCCTCGCTGCGCCTCCACCCTTCCTCCTGCTGCCTTATCTTCTGTTTATATTTCTCCAATGTTTTTTGTCGCTCCACCGGTCGACGCAGATCGTAATTTACACATGAGCACAATACAACAGCAGAACCTCCGACATCAGCCTCTCTCTGTCTTGCTTTCCATCAATATGTATATCCATCTATCTCTCTATGTGTCTTTTATTCCTTTTCTCTTTACTCTCAGTCTCCTGGCATTACTAGAGCGAAGCAGGATGTGTTGAAATGCAAATACATGCTCGTGTTGTTAAACACTTAAAACCTACAGTGGAAAGTGAGGGCGAGGAGGTCACATTTTCCTTTGACTGTCATAATTTCTGACCCAACTCCTGCCTCAATGTTTTCTAATGTGGATGATGGAAAACCTTATTCTAACATCAATATTGTGGGAGCTCTTTACCTTAAAAGGACAGTTCACCCCGAAATCAAACATACATATTTCATTTCTTACCTGTAGAGCTATTTATCAGTCTAAAGTGTTTTGGTGTGAGTTGCTGAGTGTTGGAGATATCAGCCATAGAGATGTCTGCCTTCTTTCAAATATAATGGAACTAGATGGCACTTGGCTTGTGGTTTGACAAACTGAACATCATGTCTCTTTCCGGAAATCATGACCTGGTTACTCAAGATAATCCACAGACTTTGTTGTGAGCAGTTTCATGTGTTTCTACCAAACTGCACCTGTACAGAAGGAAGCATGCATGTACCCTATTGGGCTCGTGATAGAGCAAGATGTGAACAATAATGGTGTCCACTGTGGCTGAGCCGTAATGTTAGTCAGCTCATACCCTTCATACACCAAAATTGGTGTGTATATGCATGTCTTTTAAAATAGGTAATAGACTTCTTTCCCATTGCCAGTCACATTCAGCATGACGGATGGGCTGGAGAACAGGGTAGTCAACAGCAGAAAGCAGCATGGAGTCCAGTAAAAATGTTACGGTAGTTCTAGTTTTGTATCTCTTACTTCCTTAGTGTCTCTCTCAGAATTTGAAAGGATGTTTAAACACTGCTTTGATGACATAAATTTAATAATATAAATATAATATCTGGTGATATTAAACCAGACACATGCAATGCCATCTTAGGTGGAACCCGACATCTGTTAGCTCTGTCCCACTTGCAACATAAGACAATATGACATGGTTGTGGCAAAAAAGGAATATTTCAACTCTTTGGAAAACTGAGGCTGTGCCTTCTTTTAAGACCTGGTGGGAGGAAATCACCAACTTGTTACACATGTAGAGAGTAAGATACAGTGTTTCCCTCAGCTCTGTAATCTTTGATTAAACATGGCAACAACTCATGTCTTATTTATTGAGAAAAGCCTAAAGTGTTTGCATGTATGTAGAGATACTTGTTCATGATGGGTTGGACAAACAACATTTGTGTGCCCGTATTATATGCGTATGTACAGACATCCATTCCGTAGTTGGTGCTGAACTTCTTGCTGGTCATACTACTACTTTTGTTTTTGTACTGTTAATTTTTTTGGGTGGTGTATTTGTGTTTGTTAAAATCTAAAAATCTACAAATAAAATATTAAGAGAAAAAAACACTGCTTAGTTAAGATGGACAGTACTTTGTGCCACCAAAGAAGCTTAAATTGGCGTCCCCCCAGGCATTGTATTTCTATCACTGCTAATTGAAAATGGAGCCAATAAATAGCTGTAACTAACATTTGTCCCGGGAGTGAATGCCAACTGTAACCTTTCCCATAAGATACAAAAGCCAGATGTTGGTGGGTGTTAGTGGGTTTTATGTCCAGTGTGAAAGGAGCATCAGTTGCGTGAGGTAAGCTAGCAGCAGATTCATGCCTCCTTCTGTGCTGTGATACAGTTGGCTAGTTCATAGAAAGAAAATAGTTCCTACATGAAACTGCTCACAACAAAGCCTGTGGATTATCTTGAGTAACCAGGTCATGATTTCTCAAAAGAGACATTGCTGTTGAGTTTTTCAAATGTTGTTTTGACACTTTGAGCACCACAAGCTGAGTGCCATCTAGTTCCATTATATTCAAGAGAAGGCAGACATCTCTCCAGCCGATATCTCCAACACTGTGCAATGCACACAAAATCAATTTGGACTGATTAATAGCACTACAGGTAAATGGAAAAATATGTATTTTTAATTTTCGGGTGAACTGTCCCTTTAATCTCATCTTGAGCCAGAGGTGCTGTGTTTGTTGAAACCTCCACTGTAACCACACCTTTAAATGTGATAAACAGCTAAAACTATTGTGCTATTTTTAAGAAACACAATTAACAGTGAAAATAGAGGTTACACATCTGCAGCACAGTTTTGGTTTCCGACACTGTGCTCATTTCTCAAACTTTTATGACACTGTGCTGCTCTCCTTTCTCTTCCCCCGACTCTTTCTTGTTCTTTCTATCTTGACTTTCTGTGTCTGTACCTGCAGCTACAGAGGGCTGTCACAGAAAGTAGATTCTGTATCTACTGGAACAACAATGCAGAGCTTGGCTGCATGTTTTCAGGCACGTAGATAGAAAATTCAACAGCACCATCTAAAATTGCACCAAAGCTTTAGATACAAGCTGAGTGGATTATTGAGTGGATTAAACGCTACTTTTTTTTTTTAAAACTCCCCACACAGGAAAATGGAATAAAAAGTTGTAGATGTAATTAAAGATTTTCGCTCCAGTCAATGGTCAAGTACAGTTTGTTGTCGGGTTTCATCAAAGTGCCAAATTAAAGACTAAATTGGTTCGGTTCAAATGAAAGAAAAAGTAATCAAGCGTCATCTACAGTAAAGCTGAATGTCAGAGACATGCAATCTGTTCGTGAGTTATGTCATCAAAGGCAGGTTTAAGAATGCCACACAGACCTCTACATCTCTTACCAAGGATAACATGTGCTGGGAAAACTACTGAAATTTGTTTTCTCTCTTTTTACTTTCTGCCCTTTGTATCGCGTTTGACACAGAAGCGGGAGAGATGGAGCACATTAATAAAGTGCAGTTGGTGCCCTTGCTCTGTCTGATACAGACGTGAAGAAAAGAAACTTTTTATTTTCATTTATCTGGGTTTTTTTTTCCAGAACCCCTCATCTTTTGACGTGGTTTCCTGAAGGCAAAACAACATGGCGTTACAACAATACAACTTACCAACAACTGACAAGCAGAGCCAGCACCTCTGTGCTGTGCGCTGGCCACAACTAGTGTGCTACTGGCAGAAAACAGATGGTTGGGAGAAGATTTAGCTAATACAAAAACAGGGGATTTTCTCCTTTTTTTTTTCCCGAGAAGACATACACGCAAAGGCTAGATTAGTTTAATACAGGCAGAAGCTGAGGAGAATAATTCCTTTAACAAATTGGGATTGCTGAGGAGAGCAGAGACTCCCCCGAATGTCAGTTTGCATTTGTCATCTGATTTCATGAGAAATTCTGCGCCTGTGATATAAATGTTCTCATGTTTCCTTTAACAGAACTTAGCAAATACAACACCATCTGTGCTGCATTATAAGGATTTTTAGCAACACAGTAACGCTGATAGTAAGACAGGAAAAGGAGCGGTGCTGACACGATTAAACGATTAGCAACAGGAATTTAATGGACAACATTTTTAATGATCGAGTAAACATCCTCTGATTCCAGCTTGTCAAATGTGACAATGTGTAGCTTATCTTTGCTTTGTACGGTTCTATACTGAATATTCTTAATATTTTGGACTCTTTGTTGGATAAAACAAGCACCCTGAAGACATCATCTTTGGCTTTAAGCATGGGCGTACAGTAGATTGGAGGCGAAAGCAGGGGACATGTGCTCCATAATATTTACAACATGTGCATTTGTCTCACCTATTAAGAACATGAAAGTAGCAGAGGAGTGTGTTTTGACAAAATGAAAGCCATGTGCACCACAAACTGATACAGAAAAGGCACAGATCGGTGCATAAAAATTCAGAATAAAGGCAATTAAGTGTTTGACACTCAGAATCTTGTGTTGGAAATCCCCCAAACCCCTCTTTCATATGTGCCCACCTCTAATGGTAAAACGAAACCTACACTCTTGGCTCTAGGCGATCATAATCTGCATTTTTCACAACTTTCTGACATTTTTTAGACTGAAGGTCAACTAAGTAATCTGAAAAACAAAAAAACAGAATAATCAGTAAGTGTCAAAGGTTCAGATTTTAAATTTTGGATTGTAATGAGTCAGCGCGTCTTCATCTCTTATTGGCATTGCCCTACATTAATAACATAATCTGAACTCGGGTGTAAATCACGAGTTTAATCATGATACGAAATTATATTGACCCTTTGGACAACGATACAATATTTGCTGATATCCCAATCTGTCACAGTACGATTTCGATTCAATTCAATTTAAGGGCCTGCAAGACAGTATCAGTAAATATCCTCAGTCTTCCTCTTGGCTGCTTGCCATTATCTTCCTGGCACTAACACTGTTTAAATGTTTATGAAGGAGGTGTGTCTGGATGGAAATGGTAACACAGATTTGTCATGGTAATTTCACAATAAAGGTGTATCTTAAAGATGGTGATACGAATCAATGATGGTAGATTGTTGATCACTGAATTGATATGTTGGTCAAGATTGATGTATTGTTACACTCCCAAATTGAACATGGTCTTGTTTGATTGTGTCAGAAGCAAAAACAAGATGTATTAACTCCATACTATGTGGTCAGTTGCAGCACATTCTCACTCCCAAGCTTGGCCAATGGCCCTAAACATTATAACTATGATGTCCTGGTACCTCTCATGCATCAAGTTTGGACGTTCAGGGCGGTGGTGTGTCAAGTTACGCGTGTTACATGCGTTCAATTTTCACAGGAAATATACAGTTTCTTCTTGTTAAATGCACACAATCTGTTTAAAGTATTTAACAAATTTTGTTTTATCGTTTACTTCCTTAGGTTTAGGCAACAAAACCACATGGTTAGGTTTAGAAGAAAATGTCGAGTTTGGGCCCAACGTACGTTTGTTACTGACGTAATGTGAAGTCATATGATGTCACTACTGTAACATGCTACACGTCCTAACACACTACGCAGTTACTAAAATAACTGACTGACTTTTGGTTTCACACAGGACACAAACAGTGATCTCCCAGGTGAAAGTCCAGAGTTTGTTTGACCCATTCTGTCACAACTCAAGTTTCTTAGGTTGTTTTTTATTTCATTCACTCACATCTCCTTTCAGACCACTTCACCTCCTGCCCCTGTGTTTTCCCTCCCTTCTGATGACTCCACCTGTGTCTGATTGTCGGTCCCACCCTGATTAGCTTCACCTGTGTCTCGTTATCCTTCCCCTCACCACAGTATTTAGTGTGTGTCTTCTTTTCTCTCAGTGCCAGCTCATCTCAGCTCCTTGTGTGTCTAGCGTTCTAGCCTTTGGTATCCCTGTGTCCTTTTCTTTTTTTTTTTTGGATGTAGCCTGCCTCTGCCTCATCCATACTGGATTATTTGCCTCCATTGATAGTCCCTCTATGGACCAAACCTTCCTTTTGACCAGTGAAGACTGTGTTATTTTATCTGAACTGTCTCCTGAGTCATGTGTTTGAGTCCACTCTCACCTGGTTCAAGAGTTGTTACACATCCACCTCCCCTCCAACCTGTCCTGTGTGGACTTTCTCGCTCATTTTACTATGGTGGTTGCTCATAGCGTCAAAAAATGCCACCGCCCAGTGCGTCTCATACCGCAGCTAAAGGGTGCCTCTGTGTCTTGGTATCTGACGCTGATGGCTGCTGACCAAGCGTCCATATTTGACGAGTTGGGGCTGAGACTGGGTTGTGAATTTAAAGCATTGGAATCTGAGTCAGTATTGAAATATGCCACTCTGCCTCAGTACATTTGAATATCATAGAGGATCATTATTTATGCTTAGTTAATTCTTGGTGCAGATGCATTTACTTGAACTGAAAGTGTTGCTTTCACAAGATACAAGCTGCAGAGGAAGTCGCTGTCTATGTTAGGCAACCTTGTACAGTAAGTCAGCTTTGGCAACATGTTTAGAAGTTCAATCACACACCGGAGGAAGAGAGTGAGGGAGAGGCAGCGAGGATGGGAGAAGACAAGGCAGCAGAGACGGGGTAGAGAGAGTGAGAGCGGCACAGGAGGCATGAAGAGAGAGCGGGAGAGATATGGAGATAGAGAGATAGAGGGAGAGAGTTAGTTGAGAGTTGATATGCTGACTACAGGCAGTTGATTTGGTTTCAGAGAGCATTGTTACGGTGCTTTGAATTAATGCCTCCCAAAGAGTCCAATTGTGATTCTTGGGCTGTGCTGACAGAATATTTGACAGCCTAGGGTGAGCTGCTGATCTCAGCTGAATCCTCTGTTCTGCGTGTGTGTGTGTGTGTGTGTGTGCTTGTGTGTGAATGTATGGTTGATACCCAACACATTCATACACCTACACATGTTCAGATATGTGTGGATGTGCAAAAAACGCCCACACCAATGTGTGTACAGACTCCCACACACACACATGGACACACAAATACAGTGGACAGTATGTGATACCAAGACTAAACCAAACCAGCACATAAATCAGATCCTAAATGACTGTTAACTAAGCGCCAACACACACACACACACACACACACACGGAGACACAAACAACCTGAGTATGCAAACAACCCTCATATGCAGCTAAATTGAGCACGTTCACTTAATCAAGATGAAACAGTTTGACCAAGGCTTTTTTCTTTTCCCTGCAGGAAACATGTTGTCCCTTCTGGGCTGCTGAAAGGGAAAAAAAAAAAAAGACACAGACAAGCCCAGTGCGTCATCACAGTGATGGAAGAAGAAGAAAAAAGATGCTCCATCAAAAAATAAACGTGCTACACAGGACTGGAGCAGTTTGACAGCAGCACACATCATGAAAAACCTTTTGTGAGAATGTAACACGCAAACTTGCACGTACTGCACATATATAATTGTGTTGATCATGTTCAGTCTCTTGATACCAACTTTTATCACTTACGGTAAACGTGAGGATTAAAAATGACGGAATACTCAGTATTTGATTTGTATAATTGGATAAGTTTAGCTAAACACATGAATGTATACACATGCAAATCAGTGGTAATTAGAGAGCTAATTGTCTGTCTCACACACACAGAGACATACAAGTCATGTGATAACCAACGTGTACACACTAAACCTACAGGTACATACGCAAGTATCTACACAGTGCAGTTAATTTATCTGACATCATAATTCACTCTCATTCTGCAGAGGTGATGCAGTTGAATGCAGTTAGATTTCGTTTTTTTTTTATTATTATAATTTTTGGGGCCTTTTGCCTTTAATTGATAGGACAGTATTGGGTGTGAAGGGGGGAAGAGGGGGGTACAGTGTGCAGCGGGGGGCTGCAGGCTGGAATCAAGCCCGCGGCCACTGCAGCAAGGACACTTCCTTTGTACATGGTACGCCTGCTCTACCCACTGATGCACTGGGCGCCCTGCAATTAGATTTCAAATGTGTAGAAAATTGTACACGTTTTTTAAGACCCCTTCATGGCCAAATTTGATTCTTTTCTCTGTAAATTCAAATTTGTTTTTGAAACGTTGGTCAGATGAAAGAAAAAATTTGAATATCACATTTGGCTCTGTAGGAAATTCACTATTTTTTTACCTTTATCTTGACAAAGCAAACATTTAAACCTGCACAGATTAATCAATTAGTTATCAAATGTTGAGTTAATCTGCAGCTAATTTGATAATCGATTAATCTGCTTAAGAAAAAAAGTCACATTTCTCTGATTAAAGCATCTTAAATGTGTTTTTTTTTCTGGTTTCTTTACTCCTCTTTGACACTAAGCTGAATTTTTGGGCGGTTGTGGACAAAACAAGACTTTGAGGATGTCATTTTTGGCTGCTAGAAACACATTTATCACCATTTTCTGATGTTTTACTAACAAATTAAATCGATTAATCTAGAAAGTAATTGACAAGTTAACTGACAATTAAAATAACCAGTAGTCGCAGCTCTAATCGATTGATCAAGAAGATAATCAAGGCTTTAATTGATAATAGTAAATGCATATACGTTCACACTGTCTACCACAGAGCATTGAGATTCATCTCTCAGCTCTAACTCACCACTGCTCATGTTGGATGTTCTGCCCTGACTTTACCACCGGCACATTCTTATTTATAAGGCTTTTCATGCTCTGCTACCTTCTTATCAGCCGATCTACATCCTACAAAAAAAGTACGGGAAGTTATTGTCTTCGCTCCCAGGACTTATTCTTACTACCTGCTCCTAAAGTCCGAACCCAACTGGGGAAAAAAGGGTCTTTAAGTACGCTGCTCCCTCGGCTTAGACTCATTTGCAAACCGACCTACATCTTGAGGGGCCGGAGTCATTGGACGCATTCAAAGTGTTTTTAAATGGCTTTGAAGCAGGCACATATGCCTGCAGATGTTCTGAGTGATTGAAGAGTGTTTTTTGATTTTTTTTTAATTTCTGAGAGTTGTTCTTTGTTTTCATTTTTAATTGTTATGTGTTTGTTTTATTGTCTGCTACCATGTTATTTGTGCTGCTGCCTTTTTTTTGGTGAAGACACTCTTGAAAAAGAGATGTGTAATTTCAAAGAGTATTTTACTCCTGGTTATATAAAAATAAAATAAAATTAAATTAAAATAAATTAAATTAAAATAGCTGGTAGTTGTATTCCTAGTTCAAATGTGATGTTTTAATAGTCAGCTCACAACTTACTTGTGACTTGACCTCCAGCACTTGATTCTTAACTCTAGAAATTTGACTTTGGCTAATTCCACTAAAAGGGGAAAAACAGCTCTGACCACCAAGAGGAAATTCCTATATCATATCAAGCAATTCAAAATGATTCACAGACAGATATAAAATACAAACCGCCCTCTTAATACTCTACATGTATGACTCGCCACAAGTTATGAGACAAGTGTCATGACACAAGTCACAGATGAGTCAAAGGCAGATATTTATAGTTCACGCCAAGTAACCTTCCATTCTCCCATGTGAAACTGTCATTTTACTAATTCGAAAACTTTGCTCACCACAGTATCATGAAAAGTTAAGTATAAATGTGATTACATGATTTTCTGAGGTTTCCACTGTGGCAACATCCTAAATCTCTTGCGCATGAGGAACCTTGTCCGTGGATTCTTTTTCTCGAGGAAAGCTCAGAAGCCACCGCTTCATTAAAATTAACTGGATAAGGAAGAAAGGAAAACAATGGGAAGAGCAGGAGGCGGCAGGAGACTCGCAGCCAACTGAAGAGTATAATTGTGATGCAGGTGTTGATTTCGTGGATGGATACTCTCTCCTTCTCTCCAGCCTTCCTCTCTTTTTACCTCTGCTATCCATTTCCAGCACCTCCCTGCCTTCCCCTCTCTCTGCCTTTACATCTTTCTCTCCATCTTGAGTGCTGTGCCTCACCCTAATTAGAAATTCCCCCTCCGACCAACTGAAATTGAATTGCCCATCATTTGCATAATGATAGCTCACCGGGCTGACGGCCGATTTACCATGAGATGAAATGTAGCAATCACTTAAGAGAGTGACCATGAGGGAGTGTGGGTAACGGGGGCTGCATGGGGGGAGAGAAGGAGGGAGAATGTGAGGACGAAACGGGATCACAAAGAGGGAGAGAAGTAAAGAAGCACGGAGGGAGAAAGAAAAAAAAGGAGAGAAATCCGACAGGTATTTAGGTTATTGTCTCATACAGCAATATAGCTGGAGGGAAGGCTGTGTCCTCAATATGACAGCAACTGGACACAACAAGGACACATAAGGACGCTTATGTAACGCCGTTCCCCTTGTCAATGGAAGCTCTTCTGTCTTTCAACTCTAATTATCATAGAGCATGTTTCAAACTATTCTGTCAGAAATCCTGTATTCCCAAAATCCTAAATTATACGCTGATCTTTACCCTCCCACTTTTGTATCATTCCCAATCTCCGGCTGCTGTCTCTCGAAGGTCATTCAACATTTTTTTAAGTAGACTATTCATTTCAATAAAAGTAGCACAACTGGGACAAGAATGAGACTTTCTTTTTCCCTGTATATAGAGGTTACTCTTTTATTTCACAGCAGCTTCTGTGCAGAATGCAATCAATGACCAAAAGTCTGTAAAGCTCTGCTCACAGCTGGCAGCAGTTCATATCTCTGCTGTAGCTGTGGCTCAGAAACTTTTACCTTTTAGAATCAACATCTCATAAGTTACATTGGGCCTCATTCACGAATATCTTCCGAAAGAAAGGTCCTGATCAAAGTCTGTCAGATTCATGACGTGTTCTCCAACAGCACAGTTCTTTGCCCCTGTTTTCAAATATAGATGAATCTCATTGAGCTCGTCAGGTTGAAAGCATGTGCCAGTTGATCCTAATTAGCATAAACACCCCGCCAGTCCCCCATAAAAGGGCATGAAACCGCAGGGCCATGTGCACACACAGAAAAAGAAGAGGAAGAAGAAGAAAAGTCGAGAGAATTAAGTCAAGAAGGTCCAACTGAAAGAGGGAGGAGCACTGGACTCCAAACATTAAAAAAAAATCTTCATGTGCAGGTTTGTCACAATATATGACAATACTTATTTTATTTCACTGTTGTTTCCTTTTTGTTAAGTTCCCATTGAACCTTTTTTCCTGTTACTAAATATGTTAATTATCTAAAGTATACATTTACGTCATTTTCATTTGCAATTTCTGTCAATGTGGGTTTTCGTCTAGTAGGGCTATACCAATATATTGTGTCACCTGTGTCACATGACCCCTACATGAGCTCTTAAATGGCAGATCTGTTTAGATCTCCGTAGTCTAAACACGTTGGTTTATCCATGTATCAGTGAAGGATTTTAAACAGCAGTCAGAGTGCCTCAGATGCATTTTTGGACTGCCTGCCTGTACAATGGACTTTTACACTGAGTAAGCTAGGCAGTCGTTTTTTTATCTGTAAATGACTCTTTGCCCCGTCCTTGAAGAGCTGCCTTTTCTCTTTTTTTTTCTTTTTTTTTTTTTAACAACTAACTACACATAACCTTAACCCAGTGCAGCACTCCATATTTTTTCCTCTTAAAAAAAAACACTTAAATAGTTCTGAAGTGGAGGTGCATCTGCAGGAAGTGATGCCAAAGAGCTGTCATATTTAGCAGTGACAAGAGTGGGTATAAAATAACACAAACAAAGATGCACATGATGTTAAACACATGCGTTAATCAGCCATGTTGCCCCCAAACTGCAAATTTTATGCATTACGTGGCACAATTGTCAGGACAGAGGACAGAGACAAGTGCCATGGCACTCTTCAAGGTGTGCACGTGTATGTTTGAGACAGCAAGAG
The DNA here is from genome assembly GCF_006386435.1 of Epinephelus moara. NCBI lineage: Eukaryota > Metazoa > Chordata > Actinopteri > Perciformes > Serranidae > Epinephelus > Epinephelus moara. The sequence continues at coordinate 35,146,755 of NC_065529.1, read as the reverse complement.
GGGGAGAAAAGGTGGAAGGTGGACTATTTCACGCAATGTATCTGAGAGTTATTAATAACTAACTCAGAATGCTGCTTCGTTACTTTTTGTCCCAGCTGCCTGAACCTCCAGGGATATTTTCTAATGCAATCAATTACTAATTATTAGATGGCAGGGTTGCATAAACATAACTGATGTGAAAAGAAGTGTTAGGGCTGGGTATCGCCACTGATTTCCTGAGTCGATTCGATTTTGATTCATTTTGGGATATTTCAGTTACAATACCAATTTTTGCTAGGATGTGAAAGAGATTCTCACAGAACTAATACTGTAAATTTTACAAGCAATTATTTAAAAAAAAAAAGAAAAAGAAAAGTAAGCTAACAGTTACAGATAAAAGAACCGGTAACGTCAGTGCTTCTCAAGACTAGGGTCATTAATAAATTCGCACCTTGGCCCATTTACTACTGACAAGATTAACGAGGTTAAAGCTTCACACATTTGTGAGAAAAAACATGTATTAAATAATCGATCTCAGATTTTATGAATCGATATCAGGTCATTCAAATGAAGATCGATTTGAACCGAATGAAGTGATCATTTTAACTCAGCCCTACATGTTAGTGTGGTGTTTTTAAAGGATCATAATGCTTTTTGTAAAATAATCAAAATAATTATTAAAGAAATATCACAAATTATAAAAAATATTCTTGTAATTTAAATCCTATGATGTTATATAACTGTAGAATTGAAGAAAATGCAATACGCATTTTTTTTACTTTTTTTTTTTTTATTTACAAATATGTCATCCACCATGACAACAAATCCAGATAAGAAAACATCGGTGAATGTCAGAATCTTTGCCAAAAAAGCTGTCAGTGAGTTTAAAGAACTTAGAACACTCAGTGAATGAGGCCTGTTCCTATTTTGGAAATAAATAATGGAAAGTTGATCATTTGGATCCAGGGTTGTTTTTTTCTTTCTCTCAGAACAGGAATAAAACACTTAAAAACAATTAATAAATGTCAACGACCTTTATTGTTGGTGTAAATGTTAAGCTGTTGTTCACTATTTTTAGTCAGTGGAGTAGATGTTTGGCAAGTTCTGACTTTGTCCCCTAAGCGAGATCAACACCGGGAACTCCTGAACCACCCACGGTTTATAAGAAGTGGTCAGCCTGTCAACTGGTTGTGTCAGTGAACGCCCTATCAGTTCCACAATCGCCACCCCGCGTACAAATTACTGTAATCAACGATATGATAATCATCTCGTTGTCTCGCCTCTTCTGGGGCATCGATCTCACATTCCACTAGGACTCGAAATTTGATTTGTTGAAAAAAATCCCAATAAATCTCGTCTCGGCGAGGTCACGTAACTGCAGGCAAATCAAATAATGCGGCGTGATGAGTGTGATGTGGCAAAATGACGGGGGAAGGAGCACAGGCTCGAGGCTTAGTCTGAAATCTTTACACCGAGACAAACTCGCCACTGAGGGTCCTTTTTTATCAAAATTGCTTATTCATGGGAGTGAGTGGGCCGAGGAAAGTGGTAGAGGTCATATTTGTTTCTAATAGTCAGAGTGATATGTTGGGCTATCAGGTTGGAAGCTCTGCCCAGAGTGTGATAAGGCCACTGTTTATTGTCTAACTTCCACTCTTTAACCTGAGGAACCTCAGACTCTCACACACGGTACTTTCCACCCCTTAGCCATTACCTCAACACCCGTGTGTGTGTGTGTGTGTGTGTGTGTGTGTGTGTGTGTGTGTGCAAATTGTGGGTACATCTGTGTTTGCCTGAGAGAGACCGTGTGTGTGTGTGTGTGTGTGCGTGATCTTTGGTTTCCATCACAAGTCTTGACCTAATTAAAAAGTCCTGTCGATGCTCAATAAGTGACAGATCATCAGAAAGCAGTGAACTGCACACACACACACATGCACACACACTTGCGCAGACACCCACATCACTCAGTGCTCAAATCATTTATTCATTTCTCCAATCTCCTCTTCCTCTGTCCATCTCTACATAAGTGATCAGTGATCACATGTCGCATGTTAAAGTCGGCTGGCCCAGACAGGAGGGAGTTAAGTCCCTTATCTCTCCTCCCCAGAAGAAATTCCTACTAGAGGCCTCGCTCTGCTGGTTTCCTGCCTTCTTGCCCAATGCCCTATTTTTACTCATCGGCTCTAGAATACCAGGGGCAGCTTTTTCCTTGTCACTAACATATTTCCTGCCATTCTCACTCTGACATTTCTCCCTGCTGCACGCTTCGCTCAAATCGTTCCCCCTCTTTATGGGTCATAACCTTTCAGTCGGGGCCGTTCATATTCAAATGTACCGGCCGCCGATGTTGAAGCCGCTGCGAGCTCACCCGTCATCCTGGTCGGCCTTTTTTTTCTTGTCTGTGTTCACAGGTTTTTAACATCAGCTTTCAGTAGGTGTTAATTTGAGATCTATTTGAGTGCTGCCAGAAACAATCAGGTCCACTCTGTGCTTTGCTGCCAAATTAACTGACTGGAGCGTATGAAGGCTCATCCACCAACCCATAAGCAGTTTGGTGTTTCAGGCTCCAAATTAAAAGAATATAGAGTGAAGATAAAGCTCTTTATTTCTGGAGTTTATATGTTTATTTCAACAATTTAAATCGAGGCAAAAATTCAACATGATCTGCCCCTTCAAAATATCTGAAAATGATTAACCTGATGAACTGAAATTTTAATCTCCTCACTTTTTGTATAAGGAAATATAAACTACAGCATTATGATTCTGCAGCTATCATACACATTTATCCATTTTACAGGAGAGATTTTTTTGTCTTAGTTTGAGCCTCTGCGTGGGCGTTTTTCCAAGCTAGGCTACTGTAGCTACCACCAACTCCCACTAGACGTTACAATTGTTCATTTTATTCCAACACCAGTTAACAGCAGCTCCTGCACAGCCAGGGGTGAGTTCACCAGAGGATTGCACCTGCTCAAACAAGAGAAAAAGAACCTGTGTAATTCTCAAAGCACCCGCAAACAGTGAAATGCACCCCTACCTACACTGCCAAGCAAACAGCTTTTTGCACGTTCATGGAATAAGTATTATGGATACCTGCAATCAGATGCAAAAACAAAAGGCAAATTGTAGTCAGCTGCAAAACTACATTGGCGTGTTTGTTGTTGTAATATCATGGCCGCGTTCAATGTTGCGTTCATCCTGCACTATACATATGAGCGGGGTTTAGCTAGTGTTAGCTGCCCCTCATGGGCCCAGTTGTGTTGGAGGCAAACGACTTTACTGTCTCAACAAAGGGAAGTCCTGTAACCTCAACATTCTGTATGTTAACTCCGCTGTTAAGAATCAAGACATGGAGTAACTGAGAGAATCGAGAAGTAACATAGGCAGTGCTCAAACCACAGATGGCCTAAGCCACTGGTTCCCAACTGGTCCAGTCACGGATCTAGATTTCTCCTCAGTCATTAGTTCAAGGTCCACACCGTTAAATTGATCAGCATCGAACATGTGTTTGGCCATGTCGTCGAGCTAGTTTGCTGTCTCTGTTAAGTAGCTGTCCATTATTCACTCGCTTTAGAGCAGGAAACGGCACTTTAAAATAAAAGCTCTGTGCGAGAAATTTGCTGTACTTCAAAATCAAGGGCATTTTTTTCACACTTGACACGTTCAAAAGTCACTTATGGTCCATTCAGAATGGACCTGCGACCCACTTTTGGACCGCCACCCACCAGTTGGGAACCACTGGCCTAAGCAACAGGGGTTAAAATAAGTACGCTACAGAGCATAATATGTATATAATGTCATGTCATCATGTTATGTACTCAATGAAACACAAGGACGTGATGATAATGGGACGTTACGTACTACATCAGTTCAAATATGTCCATGTCGACTTGGTTTCACACCAACACATTCCCATTCTGATTCCACCTCGACACATATCTGTGTTTAGTCATGGACTTTCCACGTCCAGATACGACTTGAAAGGTGGCCTGGGTGCGTTGGTGGTTGACGTTCTAGGATGCTGTTTCAAGTTTACAAGAAATTTATCATTTACATACAGTCTCTTTCAAAATAAACTGACGACGAATTGTCAAATGCCGCAAGTCACTGCCCAGGTGCCAGATTTCAATGACTTCAGAGTAAGACTGGGTTGTTCACACAGAACACAAACAGCGGTCTCCTGGGTCAAAGTCCTGTGTTTGTTTGACCCATCCATCCACCCCAACCTTGTACCTGTAAGGACTGTGTTGCTTTTCATTCCACATCACCTACCTAACCTAACTATGCTCCCATCACAGCAACAACAGCCACTTGAGGTCGCCGCCTAACAATAAACCTAACTATGGATCCTTATAACCTGCTCATACCAACAACTTGTAGTGTCATTTTTGTGTGGGAGGACAGTCTCATTTTGACAGCTTGAGCACTCTCGTTCTCAACTTTGCTGAAACATTTCATAACCAGCCTGAGTGACAAGTTGAACTCGAATGTACTACTCCACTCACAAGGCCCAAGAGTCCCTGGTACAGAATGTGCAGTCAGAGAATTCAAAGTAAGAGGCCTAAGGAGGCCTGAGGAGGAGAGTGAATGGCAGTTTAATGAAAGCCTGGGGAGACATGATATCACTGACTGGCTCTTTCACTGCAGCTTTCATCCTATTCATACACCAACATGGTTTAAATGCAGGTGGATCGATGCTGGTTAAAAACACTAATGGCACATAAAGGGAGCACGCTTCGCTACTGTGTTTCTTTCTCAACAAGGTCTGATCACTCCAAGACTATTAATGGAATGCAGCTCTCAGTGGAGAATATCCAGCCAGCTACAGGTGAAAAAAAGAGAAGCTGCTATGTCTAAATTATAATGGCTACTTTTCTTACAAAAACGGTGGCATTGACATTCCAAATAAAGAGAGTTTTTTCTTCTCATTCATATTTGCAGTAATAAATGTGCTGATATTCATTCTGATGAGTGCGATATTGTGAACCCAAGAAGGCAGACACCTGCGCTTGAATCACACTGTCTATTGTATCGCTCTTTCTTTTTTTCCCTTTACTGGGTACATTTATGAATATCAATATTATTTCCCAGTAGGAGGTAAATGGTATTGAATGGTTGCCAGGCTGCTGGAGGGGAGACTGCTCAGCTGACTAAAAGAGCCATTCTCCATTTTATCTCTCAATCAGTGTGTATTTGTGCATATGTGTGAGTGTGTGTGTGTGTGTGTGCCTGAATGGCAACCTACTGGTGTGTATATGTGCAAAATGCATGTTTCGTTCTGACGAGGAGCAGAACGAGCTGGAGCTTGCTGCACCACTAGGCCATGTGAGAAAAAGTTCACGTGATGCAGGCAAATACAGCCGGTCTTCAGCAGGATGGAAAGACTGTAATCAAACCATAAATCAGAAATCACTGAACTGCCATCCACCCGCCCCCTCTCCCTCTCTCTCTTTTTTTTTTACTACCCTCCTACTCCTCTCTGCAGAGCTCCCTATAGCATGTTATGTTACATACAGCCATGCATAAACTGCTCTGGAAGAGGTGAAAAGCAGATCAATGAAAAATGCATTTTCCCCATATCAAAGGTTTTCGTCATGAGATGCCTGAAATCGTATAGTGAAAGAAAAATCCAATACTTTTATTTTCAGAGCAGTGAGTTTTTTCTCTAAGCTCTGTTAGGGGGCCTGTGTTTTCAACTGTGCATTAAAACCATTTCTATACCTTAAAAAAACTGTGCATGTTCATGTGTTTTTTCGGACTACTCGCAAACACACGCAGCCCACATTTGTCTGGCTGTGACTTTCATAGTGAGCCACCTGGTGTGCTGTAATATCAGGAGAACAGTGGGGTCATTGTGAAGGAGCTGTGTGATATCAAGGAGAGTGACCCATTTAGAGCCCAGCCACAGAGCTGACAAGCCTCTGTTATGTCTAGGACATCTGGAAGGCCGGAGCCGCTCACTCTCCGCTGTACTCCACGTATGAGTCAATCCTTTCCAGAGAGGGGGGGGGACGACATCTGACATGGTCACGGATATTTCACACGCTCACCTATAGGACCTATTCAGGGAGGAGGTAGGGCTGTAAAGTGGTGCTGATACTGGCGCGGATCTGTTACAGTACACTGAGAAATCTGGAAGGGATCCAAACAATATCTGAAGCTGTTCTGGTAATCTTGCAGAGATTTTAGAAGGGGGCTGGAATAACGGTGCGGCAGCGCTGCTATCTGCTGCTCAGCAGAAGTGCCCCGCAAAGATCAAGTGATCAAGGGGGAAAAAAAAAGTTCTATCTCATTATTCAAATGAGAATTACTTTTTTTCCAGTCGCTGATTCAATCCAGTGACGTTCAAAAGAGGGCCTTGCATATTCTGCAAAAAATAACGGCAGCAGGAGAAACCGACTGCTTCAAGTGAAAGTAAAGAAAAAAGAATTCAAAGAAAAGAAATGTTAACATTCATGTATCATACACAATGCTGTCCAGAACGACTCAGATTTGTCCAATGAAGCCGCAGTGTTGCGCATTATATAAACGAATACATGAATGCATAATGAGGGGCCAAAATGAGCCAAGGAATGCACAGTGAAAAATCCCCCAGGGGAAAGGAAATTATTCAGAATAGACGAGGACACAATTCATAATAATATTGGGAAGGGAAACTTTTTTCTCTTTATTTAAAATCCATGCTTTAAATGTAAAACCGGAACTACCCTACATGTGTTGAGTGGCTTACTTTAGCAGCAAGATGAGGATTTTAAAGGATCTGTTTATTTTAAACTCAATTCAGAGCCTCACTTTCAGATCACGGCCTGAGGTAAGATTGCTGAGGTGACATATAAACAAAACAGAAGCTAACCTAATATATGTACGGTTCAAATGTAAAGCATTTGTGCACTTGTGATTATTCAGTCTAAAAAAAAACCCATTGTCATTTCTCTTCCTGTAGCCCAAACAATAATTCTGTATCATGAGGTAATTCATTTTTGTGTGGAGAGGCAATTGGCTGCAAAGATTGAATCATCGGCCCTTGTTTCATTTTCCATGTAATTAAATCAGCTTCTGAAAAAAAGAAAAAAAAAAACGATGTAAGCTGGCGTACGATTTAGGGAAAATTAGCATTTTTAATCACAGTACATTACTTTAATAACTCAATAAATCTGTGGCAGCTGGAGCATCTGAGAATGTTGTCACAGCCACTTAGTTCTGCATTTGCAACTAATACAGGCTGATGAGAATCAGCCCGAGAGAGCGGGAATAAAAAGCGGGTTAGAGAAAGGAGAGAAGAGAAACCCAGCAGAGTGAGACCAAGAAGATGAGGATCCAGGGAGATAGAAATAACAGCATGGCAGGTGAGAAACAAGGGTGAGCAGAACCAGGAAGAAAGAAATATCACCGCAGACGTTGGCACAGAGAGGGGCTCGGCACTTGTCTCACCTCTTCCAGTTATTAACTGTTAATCCCCAATTAGCTCATCCGTCACCTCTGTGTCGTACGCGAAACCTGCTTACCCCTCGCGCTCCTTTGTTGCCTGGGTATGTTTGTGCGGCTTAGCGATAGTAGTTACCGAAGACGCTAAACAAAGCCTGAATGACTACGGAAAATCTAATTTAATTGTAAAGGGATGTCAAGAATGCATAAAGTGCACAACCGAGCTGGAGAGTTACCGCAGATTGAAGCTGACACGCCGAGTCCTGACCCCACAGCAGAAGGAGCGCGGTGCCTTTAAAGTGAAGGGAAAAGCTGAAGTGTTATTGTAATGTGAGAAAAGCTGGAAGTGTTGCTGAAAGGTCAAGCACTGGTTCATGGATTACCTCTCCGTATCTACATCTTTGCATATTTTTTTCCCCAACGCTGCTTCACACTCCAAGAGACACCTTTTTGATCCAAACCACAGTGCTTCCACAGACAGAAAGCTGGAAGGTGAACTCTCTAACAACTGGACTGATCATTTGTCCGAACACTTTTTAAAAAAAACTCTGCTTACTTGTAGTGCAAAACTAAACATAGTGTTGAGTTCACATAAAGAAAGATGGAAGAGGAGGACAGGATGGGTGTAAATAAAGGTGGCCGACATGGCCGGTATATAACACGACACAGTAATAGTGTGTCCTCTTTAGGGGCATATATTGGAAGAAATCGAATACAATAAGTATGCTTCCTTTAGTGTATAATCACCTGAAAATAAGAATTGTTGTGTTTTCGTCACCGTAGAATGAGTTGTTTATATCTACACAGCGAGTGGGTCCTCGTCTAAAGAGATTGCCATGTTGCACTGCCATGTTTCTACGGTAGCCCAGAATGGACAAACCAAACACTACCTCTAGACAGGGCCATTCAAATGTTCACGTCGCCTGTAGTTGGCAGCCCCTTTGTGACAAGAGCATCAAAAAAACACTGCTTTATTTAACATCAGACTGCTTTATTTAGTATTTTCATGGATTTTAGTCACCTGGGGTCTCATTTATAAACATTGCATACACACGAAACGAGGCCTGAAGGAGGCGTATGCAATTTCCCACGCAAAAGTTGTGATCTATAAAAACAGACTTGATGGGAGAAACTGTGACCCATGCTTACGAACATTTTGATGACGGAAAAATTGGCGAGGTGGAAGCCTGATTGTAGCCATTTTAAACTTTTGTCTGTACGTTCATTTTTAGCATGGATCCTACGCATTGTTTTAAAAATGAGACCCCCAGTCTGTTTGTTTTGAAGAGGAAGAGACCTCTGCAGATAATTCAGCCTGCTGTAAAAACCTCCTGAACATCTGGGTCTTAAGCTATCAGAAAAGGAAGGTGAGCATAGACTAGCTGGTGCGAGGCAAGCGGGCCATCTCCATCATGCCAAACAGCATCAGAGAAACACTGGTTTGTAACGTCAAACTGCTTTATTCATCTTTTTCACAGGTTTTCATCACCTGGTCTGTTCGTTTTGGAGGGCAAAGAAACCTCTGCAGATAATTCAGCTCCTGGTAAAAACTTCCTGAAGGAATTCTAACCAGGAGAAGCTTCAGCAATCTGCGATCCTATCCTCTATAGATGCCACTAAATCCCCCCAAAATCTTATACACTGAACCTTTAAAAATGGTTTACAATAACCATGCTATGCATCTTTACATTTAATCATTTTCTTCTTTTATTTGAAACTTCCTTAAAAACAAAAAACAACCGCCTCACTTGAGAGAACACTTGAGTTAAAAACAAATTACTCAAAACAGCAAAACAACAAGTCTTTTAAAATACAAGCTTTAATGTTACTGAGAACAATAATTTCAAGTGTTTGAGGCTTCTGTATTTTAAACTTAAGTCTCCACATCTGCCCAAATCAAACTCCCTTGTGAGGCAGCTGGATTCACAAGATCACGCGAGAATCCAGCCCTGATTTGCTACCTAGCCTGCCCCAAACAGCTCCCTCAGTAGAAACGGTGTTGTCAAATCTCTACTGGAGGACACATTTCTACCTCGCACAGTATGTACTATAGGGTCGAGCCAAGTACTCAGATGAAATGAGTATCTGGTACAGATAATGTAGGCTACTTCACATAATTACAAGTGCCGTCTGAGTAAAATGAGACAGTATCTGTACTGGTGATGAAGGAAAGTCCTCATCTGGGTAGTTGTGTTTAGTCCCCTACTCTTGTTATCAAAAATGATCTGAAGCTCAATCATTCTGGTTTGGTCCCACCCATTCACTGTTTAAGCCACACCCACTTCTGCCTCAAACCCCGCCCATTCCAAGTACAGATACAGACACAGATTATGGGGTACTTGCTCATTCCTAGTATAGTTGGATGGTTTACATCCTGTCTCCGACCCATAGTCCACTGGGTTTTTTTTTTTAAGGCTTTTGTTATAGATGAACCTTTTAAACCATTTTTTCTGTTAATTGATAAACAATGAAATATGCTCATAAGAAATTCAAAACCACTTTAAATTGTTTATTTTGTGTCCAAAACCCAAAGATATTCAATTAATGGCATAAAACTGAGACAGCCCTCACATCTGAGAGGCTGACACCTGCAAATGTTTGACGTTTTTTGCTTGATATGTGGCTCAAATTGTCAGTCATCAAAATAGTTGGCGATTGTTTTTTAGTTGATTTCAGCTGTAGTTTGCCTACACGTAACCATGACTTAACCCTTGTAAAACGCTCACACAGCTGCTTCTGAACTGCACTGACAAACAGCCTACTGTGTCGTTAAGTTGTGGGAACTTGCTGTAGACTACTGTGTGATCACACTGTGGTAGGAACACCGATGTTTGATGTTGGACGCTGTAATGAAAATAACAGTGAGTGTGAGCAGGTGCATGAGCACAAGTGAAAGTGAGAGTTGGTGTCCTGTCAACACATGCTCGCCTGGGAGAGAGGACTCCTGCTTTGGTTTGTGTGCATGTGTCAGTGCTAACGTGTGGTATGCATCTATTCTTTTATTTTATTTTATTTTATTTTTTCAAGTTTGCAGAATTGCTCATCGGGCCTTTCTCTGCCAGATAAAGCTCTATCTCTCCATCTCCTCTTCCTCTCTGTCGGATGTTTGTTTTCTAGTTCCTTGCACAAGTACAGGGCTGTAGTAGTAGAAACCTACATCATTTTGCAGCTTAACAGCGTATCCCTACGTCGAGGTTCACACACACACATACTCACATCTTTTCACATCAAAGTATCTGGCAAGGCACACACACGGAAGACAACATAAAAAAATCCTACGCCTTATTGAGATATGATTTTACATTCGACATAGGCAGGAGAGGCACATGAAAGCATTATGGCACACAATCAATGCCCTGAAGGTGAATTGGCATGCGTCTGTGCCTGTCCGCTCTATCTTCGCAGCTCCATTGAGGAGACTGAGGAGCCTTGTTTCCACTGATACACAGCTTTTTGATTCACTTAGCAGGCTTTGTCATGTGCATGTTTGGATTAAGCCTCCGACTAAAAATCAACCGTGCAGCGTGAGCACGCGCACGCGCACCCTGCAGCAGCCGCAAACCCGCAAACAGCCATTAGCAGGATAATGTTAGGCCTCGCTAATTAGCTCATCATCTCAACACCTCTCCCCCTCGCCCCGTGGATCTGGTTTCAAAGTATGCTTTCCAAAAGTGTCATGGGTGTAATGAAAACATTACAGCGTTGGACATACAAGTATATTCCCTTGTGCTCTCTGGGGACGAGAGGCGACATACAGGACTTGTAGTTTCCTCTATCGACTGTGTGACTAACACTAAAATAGCACCCGAAGAAGCTAAGTTGATTTGACAGGACACGTACAAGGAAAAGCTATTATAACGCCATGCCAGGCTGATTTTGTAAGAACGGCTCGGCTGGGCAGCTCGATCCATTTGCAGATCAGGAAGCAGTGGATCAGAGGCAGCTGGATGTTTTTTTTTTTTTATAATACTCCACAACAAACACACAACAACCTAACAGCTTACATTTATGGTTCTGAATTTATCGGCTGGTTCCTCTTTCCTCTTCTCTCTCTCTCCATTTCCCTCGAAATACAATTGTTGGGGCGTTTTCACACTGTTGTGACTGGTCAGAAATTGCTGTTATTATTCAGCCTTAAAAAAAATGCTCGAAATGAAACCATGGAAGTTCTGTTGAATGCAAACAGTACAGTGGCAAAAAAAAAATCTCTAACACAAATCTGAGAACATTTGTTTTCCCTTTTGTGGTTCATACTTCTCTGAGGTCAATCGAAGAAGAGGAAGATCACTTTGTAGTTAGTTAGTGCCAAAACAACCTCAAATGTCAATTACTGTTGGTCTTTACACAGCTAAAAGAAAGGAAGTGATAACACGGTCGGTTTTTCCTCACACTATCTTTTCATCTATTAGTCATTTTGGATGATAATTCATTTCTTTGTTAAAACGCTGACTTTTTCAGGCCTGTAACAGTTTCATCTACCGCATAACAGATATCTAATGTCAACTAAACTGTGGGCTGATTCCTTCTTAAAGGGACAGTACACGCCAAAATCAACAATACATATTTCCCTCTTACCTGTAGAGCTGTTTGTCAGTCTAGATTGATTTGGTGTGAGTTGCTGAGTGTTGGAGATATCAGCTGTAGAGACGTCTGCCTTCTCTTGAATATAATGGAACTAGATGGCACTCGGCTTGTGGTGCTCAAACCACAAAAAAGTATGTTTGTAAAACTCAACAGCAATGTCTCCTTTCAGAACTCATGACCTAGTTACGCAAGATAATCCGCAGACCTTGTTGTGAGCAGTTTCAGGTAGGAACTATTTTCTTTCTACCAAACTACACCCACCAAGGCACAAAAAGAAGTGTGCATCTAATCAATGACAAGAGGCACTAGATGTTAAGGTTTTCTCTTTGGTTGAGGGTGAGCTAGCAGTAGATGCACGCTTCCATCTGCGCAGTGTTTCATGCAGGAAATATTTTCTTTCTACCAAACTACACCCGCCAACTGTATCTCATCGCAGAAGGAAGCATGTATCTACTTTTGGATGAGAGGCTAGTGCTCGTGACAGTGCAAGATGCAAACATTAATAGCGTCCTCCTCAGCCGAGCTTTAACATTAGCTAGCTCAGTGATGCGAAGCGAGCTAGCAGTAGATGCACGATTCCTTCTGCACGGTGATACAGTTGGCTGGTGCAGTTCGGTAGACAGAAAATAGTTCCTGCATAAGACACTGTGCAGAAGGACGTGTGCATCAATGCTAGCTCAGATAGTACCACTGAGCTAGCTAATGTTACAGCCCAGCCAAGGAGGATACCATTAACATTTAATGCCTCTCATCCATGAGTAGATGCACACTTCCTTCTGTGTCGTGATACGATTAGAGGGTGTAGTTCAACAGCAAGAAGATAGTTCCTACATGAAACTGCTCACAAGAAGGGTGTGGATTATCTTGAGTAACTGGATCATGATTTCTGAAAGAGAGACATTGCTGTTGAGTTTTTCAGATGTATTATTTGTGTGCCATCTAGGTCAGTTATATTCAAGAGAAGACAGACATCTCTACGGCCGGCAAGTCCAACAATCAGCAACTCACACCAAAACAATCTAGACTGATAGATAGCACTATAGGTAAAAGGGAAAATATGTATTTCTGAGGTGAACTGTGCCTTTAAAATCCTGCTAAGTGTATGAAAAAAAGACATTTGCAGACTTAAAGTTACCACATTAGATTTAAATCTTTGTCTGCACTTTCTGCAGCAGCCTCAATGAGACTTTCACCTTCTAATGTTTATTTTCTTGTGTCTGTCTTTCTGTATAATTCAGAGGGCCATTACTTTCAAATTAGAGTGGTAGGTAAAGTCTGTTACTTGTCTCAGTATGCATTGGTTACTTTGTGCTGTTGAGGAGCTGGTGAAAGATTCACACACTCTATATGGTAAACAGTGGTCTTGTACAGTTTCATATGTAGCCTGAGACCAACAACTGGGGTTTACATGTGACTATATATAAACATTATTACAAAGTCTGTCTCTGCACCGTGGCCTCGTGGTTTCTGATATGGCACAGCCAGTGAAATGGCGGAGAAGCCAATTTACAGTTTATAACTCAACCACACATCAATAATAGAAAAAAATAGATTACAGTAAATCCATGGTTCAAAAGCTGCATACCTTTGAAATGTCAAAGGGGAAACCACAATGGATAACTCATCTCAAAACTCATTTCAACTGCACAGTGCAAGCTGTATTACAAATATTCAACAGCCTACTGTTCCCTCCAGGTATTTTTCAGCAAAACACTCTATACATTTTCATTTGAGATGAGAAAAAAGGAATGCATTTTTTCACTGGCAAGCAGCCAAACCAATTTAATTACATTCCAAATGGGCGCAATCTCCACATAGCAACCAGCCCGTGTTGTATTTCTCAAACTTCAACAACCTCCTTGACTTTCCCGGAGTAATTGAAATCTTCCACTCTTCCACCCTCGTCATTGTGCGGGGCTGCAGAAAGTACAACAAACCAAACCTGAAGGAACAAGAAGATCTGGCTTTCAGAGTGAGCAGCTTTAGCCAATTTGTAACTTCATCAGCACGTCTTGATACAGTTTCTCTGAAGTCAATTAAAAGAATATTAGGTGGTGTGTATCTAGAAAAGAACTGACGCCTTCCTCCTGCCAAGAAGCTGGTGATTACCCGTGACTAGTGTCAGCAGAATCCTGTCAAAGTCTGATGAGAGGTCACCACTTTTCATTTTGGATTCATTCTTCTAGCCTCGAGCCACGTCCAAAAACAAAAAACACAGAAACAATTCTTTTGATGTGAAAATATTCATTCGATACATATCTGAATGCACTGCCTCTGCATCTGAAAGATATCAAAACTTTGCAAACAACAGTCTCCGGTGCCAAGAGGTAACGTTTCAGTACAAACAAGCCGAACTGCGGTAATTAAGAACACAGCTCCGGATAACATGGCATTTTGGAAATAAATAAATGTTTTGCATTTTAAAATGTTTCTTACAATTTGCTCCGCCATTTCCATCACTGCAGAGATGATGAATACATTTTCAATTAGCGTTTCAGTGCTTGATAAAACATCAAAAGATCCTTTAAAAGAGCTTACTGCCAAACCGTTTAAAGTGTCTCAGGCTTTTTTTCTTTTTTTTTTTACTGCAAAGACAAACTATAATCTCAGAGAGGTCCTCCCATCTACCCAGTGGGTAATTATAGGATGGCAGGCAAATAAATCATCCATCAAGAATGGCAGTAGCGTGGACTTCTGCGTACACTCCAACCCAGAATGAGGTCCTGAGGTGACCAAAGTACCGGCACGGTATCAGTCACACGATGTTTGCTTCAGGAAATCCTAATAACTGACTGTGATGTTCAACGCCTACAAAAAAAAAAAAAGGTAATCTTCCTGTCTAGATGGAATAAAAAGAGGAAAAATAAATAAATGCTTTAAAATGTGAGATCTTTTAAGCAATTATCCTGCTATTTATGTATACATACCCACACCTCTGCCTCTCTCTTTCCCCCTCTGTCACTGAATCTGTCTGAGAGCCCAGCCACATGCCAGTGCCTTTGTGTCAAAGATTAAGTGAAACCAGGAGTGCCAGCAATGCTGTGTTTGCACAATGAACACACTCGCTTTCAGCTGCACCAACACATCACATACCAATCAACGTACCGGGGCCTAAAACAGACCTGAAGCAGATACTGTAGATCCGTAAGCAACATACGGAGGGTACAAAAGTCACAGTTCCTGAAAAGCTAACAGCAGTATTAATACACACTGTTGAAGCATCACTCTGCGTTTGTGTTGACGTGAAGAGTTGTAGGACGGCAACGCCAAACTAGATTCAGCACTGATAGGCAACAGAAACGCAACTGCATCTACATTTAAGTACAGGGTGCAGCTCCTATAAGATTAAGTGCTCTTATTTGACGCTGTTATCTTGGGGACGCAAAAACTGACTAGCAACACACAGCGAATGGAATTCCTGGAAAGCAAAGCAAAGCTACAATGAAAATATTATGAACAAAAGCCCAAAAGTGCCAGAGGTGGTTTACTAGACTGAGGCAAAAAAGGGGCCTGGGGGGACTGTGGGTTTGAAGTGATAGGGAGGGGAGTCACACACACACACACACACACACACACACACACACACACATATGAACACACACATATGAACACACACTCTTGGCTCAGAGCAGCTCAGAGACAAACGGCACACGGCAGAGGACCAATCCCCAGTGGCCTACCAGGCTAACTAACTTCCTGTGCAATTCTGAAGTGACTCAACCATGATCTATTGGCATTTCACGCATCCCAAGTGGCACAAGTTTCAGAAGTTTTTATTTTAGAAACAGGGTGCTTTCAGTGTCTACAATTAGCTAGGCTTCATTGTTAATAATGTCACCCTGCGATGAGGTTATTCACACATGTGACATTTTTTTTCTAGTGTCTAGAGCAGGGCTTTTAAAGTCAGCGTGATAATTAAGGAAGGAAACAACTGGATGTGTGAACCCCGAAAAGTTTCAGAAAGAAAACTAATACACACTTCCTAACCAGTGATATGATCACACTCACAGTTTATTAAATGTGTTGCACTGCTAATACTAAAACATTTATACTACAAAGTAAAGTAATCACTACAGCAGCGCGTCAGGCCGATAGCATTTCTGTGGTCTGTGCGCTCACACGTGTACGCTTGTGTTTATTTATGCTATGCAAGTGCGGACATGCTTGCATCTGCATGTACGAGTGTGTGTGTCTACCTGTGAGAGAGTGCATGTCTCTGAGTGTACTCAGCGGGCCCGTTGGTCTCTGAGTGTGGGCCTGAACCAGCCATCTCCAGTTCTGTTTGCACAGGACATGCCTCAGGAAGCTAAGACAACTGTTCATGTTTGCCCATGTTGCGAACCCCTCTTAATACACCCCCGACAGCTGCATTCTTAGACGCTGCGGACGCTATGTTTATCAGTATTTCTATACATTTATCCTACAGAATCTGTTGGATCATCCTCGCTGACCTTCTCTGAGGAAACGCCCATCAGGAGTGGAGCCAGGGGATTGAAATGCCAGCAAATAAACCGCACGCCGTCTTGCAACTCTGACAGGCAAATTCCCGGCGCTTCTCATTTAATCTAAAACTTTATAACCTGTGACTGGATCAGCTGTCAGTCCACCATTTATTACAACAAACCCTTCATACAACAACGACTGAGTCAACAGCGGGAGTGATGAAAGACATGTCCCACAAAATTTCCAGTCAGACATTCTGATGGGTGATTTGGTGCCTTGGGACCTTGCCTTGCGACATAAAGAGGACATATAATGCTCATTTTCAAGTTCATATTTGTATTTTGCATTGGGTTTCTATGAGAGCATGTTAACAAGCTTTGATGGTCAAAAAACACTTTATTTTCCTTATACTGTCTGTGCTGGAACACCTGTATTCACCCTCTGTCTGAAACGCTCCATTTTAGCGCCTGTCTCTTTAAGATCCCCTCCTGAAAGAGCCCAGTCTGCTCTGATTGGTCAGCATTTCTGGGGGCACCTCTGCACCGTTATGCAACCAGAGAACGCCTGTCACAGAGTATAGTGTCACTTTCTACTGTGAAAAATCACCAATAAAAGCCGCTAAACCAAAATCTACACAACCAGAGAGGTTCCAGCAGGAATATGATCCAAAATTGGGGAGAAATTAGAAACATTAGCAACCAAGATAACATGTTTCCCTGGTGTTAGCATGTAGCTACATGTAGCAGTGTAGGCTACGTTAGTGGCTCCCAAGTGGTGGGTCGTGGGTCCATTCTGAACGGACCACAAGTAACTCACGAACATGTCATGTTGGAAAAACACACTTTATTTTTGAAGTACAACAAATTTACGGCACCAGATGTTATTTTTTAAGTGCCATTTCCTGCTGTAGAGTGAGTGAATAACAGACAGCTATTTAACAGATTCTGCAAACTAGCTTGCCGACATGGACAAACGCAAGTATAATGCTGGTTATATTAAACTTTGTGGACCTTTAACTAATGACTAAGGAGGAATCTGGACCCTGTGGCTGGACCAGTTTGGAACCACTGGGCTATGTAATGTAAACACTCGTGTGCCTGGAGCAGACGACAATATGAAGAAATCTGTCACAAGGTGATGTCAGCCTGTAGCCAGGGTAGGACTGAGATTCCTTCAAGTTGAGTAGTCACTTTGTATTTTTTCCTCAATCAGTGTACTTCTGGGGATGTTTCGGTGCCCAAACGTAGCTACAGAGTGAGCACTTTTTCGCACTTAATCCGATACAGTTGCTGGCAAATAATGTTGTTGCAAACTTCGAATCTGTCATAACTGTAGTTAGCATGCATTAGCTCAGAGGGCTAATTTCACTTGTTACTATATTACATGAACGTTGCTGTCCCCCTGCCACCAAACCCTGTTCAAACTCTTAAACTGTAAACAGAAAAAAAGTGAATGAATGTTCATATTGAACTGCCAAATCCAATTCCACTCACATAATTCTGAGTCATGTACAGCCTTAAAACAGAGTATTCAGAACAGTATGAAGTCTGAGGTCGTTGCTCACAGTGCTTTATTTAATTGACTTCAACCTTTAATATGAATATCTGACACTGCAACATTATATATATGACATAAAAACAAGTAAATAAAGGCCTAATATATCCCCTATAAGGTTGATTGAAACTCTGTCCCTCCCAATCCTGAGATCCAAGGTAGATCTTATCTTCCAAGTCCACAACTTGTCAAAACGTCCCCACTCTGATCTGTCAACATGCCCAAAACTCCCCCTCACCCCCCCCTTTCCTTCACTCCTTCCTCTCCTTAGTGTTTCATTTCCTGCTAATAGACGAACCGACAGTCTCATACCTTTTCACGTAGAGCCTTAACTTAAAAAAAAAAAAAAATCATGAAAGTATCAAAACATAGGCTGTAATGCACCATTCCCAGAGAGGTGAAATAAAAAAACAAATTGTTGGGTGAACTGTGAGATCTTTGCCAAGCAGCGAGTGTGAAAGTCAGACATGATGAGCTCCGTCTGTGCTTATGTGAAACGTTGATACGGTTTTCTCATACAATGATTACGCTAATTTATGTACCAAAGCCTGCTTTACACAAATCTGCCAAGGCCAATAACTGTGCTCATAATCTCCAGCATCTAGAATAATCACTTTGTGGTCTATTTGTTTATGAATGAAATGAAGCAATTATCCTAATGAAGATCAGCTTTCTTGCTCGGGGAATTGCTGCGTTTCGACACACTGAAAATGTTTTGTGTTTGTTGCATCCGCTCTGGCTGTTGCCAACACCTTAACCGTAAAACAATAGGAACACCAAAATTGTTAGTGTATGATAATTAAGGACACGCGGTTCACAGCAGGGATGCTGAAACTGTTGCAAAGACGACCGAGCTGCGCACTTCCTGACCCACAGTCTAAACCACATGTGGATGATGCTAAATGTCAGCATCAACAATAAGTTTGGCTGTTGCCCTTGGTGAACCAAAAGATATACAGTTACATAACAGAAGGTCACAGCAGTTGGAGTGGGTATATTGACTTTGGCTTATTGTTAAAATAATAAAAAAACAGAGCCTGCTATGCAACAACTGATTTAGTATATTTACCATACTTATCTCTATTGACGCCTGTTACACTGTATTTTTTTTTTTAGCCCTTATACTTTACAGAAATATCAAGGCCACGTTCTGTAGATATCAAAGGGAAACATTACTGAAAGGGTTGTATTATTTCCTATTTGTGCGCCGATAGAAAGAAAATGAATGTGCTTTGAAATGCGACTGTAGCACAGTGAAATACACTCTGTTTCCCTCCTCATCAGCGTGCAGAGCGCCGAGCAGAGCACAGAAATGGTTAAATAAATCACACGAAGCAGATGTCTCTCTCCTTCTCTCTCTCACTCACACACACACACACACACACACACACATTCATTAGTGAAATCCATCAATCAGCATTTCATGCAGTTTGGGTTTGAACCACACCAAATGCACTAAAACAATAAACGTCTGTCTTTCAAGTCGCTATCTGGACTGGAACACATCTGGTGGCAAGGCTCATTTTGGTTTCCACATCGTTGAATGACATTACAGACTCAAGGGCAAACTGAAAAATAAAGCACCCCGAAAAATCTCTCTCCATTTTCACTCCATCTACAGCCCTTTCTCTCTCTTTACACACACACACCCCAAATCTACTCCCCCCCCCCGCCGTGCACAAACCAGCTAACCTCTCAAATGCTACTCCACCACCCCATCCCCCAACCAATCAAGAACTGAATATAAAACAGCACAAGGAAACTGGGTGGTGGTGGTGGAGGGTGGAGGGAGTAGGGTGGGGGGCGAGACAGACAGGCTAGGCTATTGCTACCGAGGAACCAGTGGCCTTCTGAGGTGAAGACAGTTTAAAGTGGCACATTGGACTCCTTTACACAAGTCGAGGGGCTGAAACGCACACCCGACGTGCAGCCGAGGAGCCGGGAGTCAAGCCTGACTGTAGTATTTGGGTTTCAAGGGGCAGCCACGATAATTAGGGTTAATGCGATTTAATGAGGTGTGCCAGTCGCTTCGATTCCCGTCCGACGTCAAAACTGAAATTACTTTGACACCCTGTGATGTGACTGTGTTTCGCACTGCGTTACAGTTTGCCACGCGTGTCACCGAGCCTGAAAACTACTCCTATCAGTCTCGCCCCAAAAGCAGTCTGGTGGTTTCTTATAATAAACCGGCTCTGCGGCTGATAGATTACGATGTGATAGCTGCACAGAAATGATTTGGATAGCGGTAGTATATCACAAAAGTACATCGGGGGAGAGTTTTTAAAAATGCACTGTCATGACTGAATACTTGGCAGCTAATACAATCAATCATCGACATAAATAGCCTGTTTCTATGGACCTAGGTGATTAAGTAGCTAACCAGGCAGGATAAACTATACTATCTATTTTCAGCCATACATGACTTATGACCCTCTTAACACCTCTAGTAGCTCTGAGTCATGTCTGGTCGAGATTATAAAGTACAGAGCCGAGCAACGGGAGTGCTGCGGAGTCTGGTTGAGGCTTTGTCACCTTCACTATTCTGTAGGTTAAACTGAAGTCCAGGGTGGTAAATCCCTGTTGTGGACACTACCGTATCCTCTCGCCTCTTCTCTAAACAGTCGATTGTCATCCTCAAATACCCCAGGAAATCCTACGCAGGTGTAGCTGCAGAATAGAAACTACAGTGTCAC
Source organism: Epinephelus moara (assembly GCF_006386435.1). NCBI lineage: Eukaryota > Metazoa > Chordata > Actinopteri > Perciformes > Serranidae > Epinephelus > Epinephelus moara. Next base: position 35,126,080 of record NC_065529.1, on the reverse strand, counting down.
TGATGTGGTGGCACCTATGTGGGGATTTCTCCTATGCTGTAACACAGGTGAATAAACATAAACAGATTACAAGGGAGGTGTGCACTGTGCAGCCATCCACATTTTATCCATCTGATTCTATTAAAAAAATGCACTCATACTGTACACTGCTGTCTGTGGTTTTAAACAAGTGATCAAAAACAGAAAGTCGTAAATAGTGCACTCCTCTCCTACTGTAATAGTCTGCGCGCAGAGCACAATCTAAGCCCGACTGCTCCAGAGAATAATACTGTAGCTACTTATCATTAACTCAAAGACACAATCAGCCCCAGGCGATCCGGCTTCCCTCCATAACCTTTTGACATTGCTGCTGGGAAGGTAAATGAGAGAAGAAGTTAGACACAGAGAGGGGAGGGGGACAGAAAGACTTGATTATGAATAGTGCCAGGAAGTGGTTTGACACAAAAAAACTTCACAAAGTAAGGGTTTTTTATACACAAAAAATAAATAATAATGTTCATTCCACGACTCCATTTTATGTTATCTGCTATTTGCTCTGAGTTAAACTGGCTGGAACTGCATTAGAACAATAAACTGGCCACTTTGAGTATTCCCAGTTCCAGCAGCTTTAGCCTGCGTTTTCCCCCTCTGGTGTGCATTAGAGCCACGCATGGGTTAACATTTTCCCAGTGAGAACGGTCGGGATATTGCAAGTCGGACTGGCCAGTCAGCAGAATGTTATGAATGGGCACAATGAAAAACCCCAAGTCCACGCTGTCGACCCAAGAATGCTTGCCTCCATGTAATTAACTTTTCTCTGTGTACAGAATGAGGTACTGCTGGAATAACTCTTTACTTTTTCTCTTTTTTTTTCCTGTTTCTATTACGGTCATGTTTTGAAGAGATGGGGAGAAAAAAAAAACACATTCTGAGAATTCAACACGGAAAATATTTTCGCCTGTCCATACTTTGAAGTATCCCATGACTAATACAGTGATTTGGATAGCAGTGGAAATGGAGCGGACCACTTGAAAAGGGGGTTGGTACGTGCTCGGCAAAAACTGGCCTCGTTGCTCTTTAGGTGGACAAATGTCAGCTGCTTGTTACTCGCACTCGCATGAAGATGTACAATGAGGCATTACAAAGTGTAACACGTGGGAAAACGCGGATCAATGTACAAATGAGGAGGGTTATCTTGTTAAACATGCTTCATACATCTCGCCTCAAGGTATAATAGCAATTAGGTATGCAACGCGCACGCATACAGTCAAACACAGTAATGCTTTGATTGAGATATCACTTCTTGTGCTGCACAAACTGTGCATCAATAGAGTGTTTGCTCCGCACTGCGGTGAAAACGGCCTCAGCATATATAAATAACGTACAGTAACTTGGAACAGGCTGCAACTATGTAAAGAATAACATCTGCAAACCATTGGATTATAAAGCTACAGAATAACTACAGTATAATTACTTGAGAGCCTCTCTCTTGGGCACCGTGTTGTTAGAGGGAAGAGGGATGAGGAGAAAGTGGAACAGCTACAGTAATCTATCCAACTTCATTTCACCGGAGTGATTCTGCCTGGGGGTATGCACAAGTCATAATGCATTTGACAAATAGTCTCTCGCTAAAACAGGCATTTGCGAAGAAGTGGCCTTCAGCGCTGGTATACACAGCTGAGTGTACGCTGAACAAACAAGCCTCCCACTCAGCGAGGAAAGATACAGAGAGGCTTCAAAAAGATTAGGAGAAATCTTGGGCGAAAAAAAAAAAAAAAAAGTAAAGATGACTCACGGTGATTGTGCAAGTGCAGGACAATGCAAGTTGGATGGAGTTGAGAAGAGCAACAGAGCCGTGGGGTTCATAGCAAACAAAAAAATAAAAAACAACAAATCGATGCTTCTCTCATGTGTTGTTCTTTGCATTGTTCCGAAATGTGGATGCACAGGTTGTTTTATCAAGGAATTTACAATGAAATGTCGAAAGGCACAATGGCATTTTTGTCTTACATAATCTCCTCATTTGGGTTTGAAATCAAAGCATAAAGCATGTTAAACGTCTTTTAATTCACGCTGTATTTTGTTGATGTTTCCTGTGTAATTGTGGGAAAACCTGCCTAAAATTCAAAGGTCAAGTGCATTCATGGATTGGTGGTATTGACGCAACCTGTCAGTGCGATCCATATTCCTGGCAGCCATCAATCAATCATCACGCTGAATGTGGACGATCACTTCGAATCAGTTTCAGCTTACACATTCTTTACGTTCCTCAGTTATTAACCCCTTCAGGTATTCTACTCAGCCTCTATTTGGATCCCCATTAGCTGCCACTAAGGTAGCAGCTACTCTATATGCACACACACACACATATACATACACATACACATACACAAAGTCATACTCACAGAGCCTAGTCACTGTCAGAAATAGATGTGTCTGACTTTACACCGCTAGAACAGGAAGGGCTGGACTTTTATATACGGACTGTCCCACTTAGCATTATGCTCACTTCCTGGTTGCTGTGTATGATACTGTACAGTAATGCACAATCACACCAGTGAGTTTCACACACACCACATATATATTCTGTGTGTTTTAAGTGTAAGTGATGTTGAATCAGCACCTTCTGTTGGAGGCCTCACTCGGGTTTAAGATTTTTGAGCCTCAAAAATGCAAAAATCTGTCACTTACAATCATCTTTTCAATTTCCTGTTAAACATTCTGCCAAGAGACATTAAAACCATGCGTGCAGTGACTCCAATATAGCTGTGAAATGCAAGAAATATCTTTTCTGAATCATGATTGCAAGCTTCCCAGCTAACACCTGCTCACACAGAGCTACTCCAGGGGGTCAGCTCCATCCCGCCATAAAGGATGAACTAACGCCAGAACGTCACATGAAGCTCCTGTATCATTATTCAACAGTTATGTGTAGTAGCGGCGGTGCAGCGCAGATAATGTGTCACTTTACATCTTAGTCACAGCTGTTACTTTAGTAATGACAATGTTATACGATTCTGCCCTTGAAACCCAAACCTGCTTCGTAGCAGGCCAGCAACCCCTACGCTCGCTGAATCATGACAGCTAGTGAAGTTCATTGTGTTAACACTACCAGACCTGAGAGCCAGGTCTCATTGTGATCTTAAATATACATCCGCAGCAGCTACTGTGTGTGTGCATATATGTGTGTGTGCCATACCCAACCCTTTAGCCAGCCCTAACTTTATTAACAGGCTAATTTAAGGTATGGTTTACGCTTAAATACAGCCTTAGGCTCAGTTTATGTTGGAGTTACAGGGCTGATGTTTGCACTGTAGGTTAGTGGCTGAGGAATGACTGTAGTCTCATGTATCGTAACTCAAACCCCTCTGCAAGTGAGTGTGAGTGTCTGTGTGTGTTGTCCATGTGTACATGCAGGTGACCGTGTGTATGGACAGGGGAGATTAACAATTCAAATATTGTACCGTGCTATAATGTTTCACTTTGTCATCAGCAAATGTTAACTGCCTGCTGGCTTCCTTCCAGCTGCAAAGGCAAGCAGACCTATTTGAATGGCTGTGGGTATAATGCCTTCTTCAAGCTCTGCCAAATGTTTACACAAGTTTTACCCTGACCACATTAACAAAAGAAAAAACTAGCCTTGTCGCTTGTGACTTGTAATCTTGGACTATGTGGCAGGCTCGTACATTTGTCTAAATGCAAAACCTTTTATCAGTAAGGCAGATAGCCAGCAGCACATGGAGAGAGCGGAGCAGTGGAAAAGTCTCTTTACAGTAGGCCCCATGACATTCAACACAATATCAATAACTGCACAATTCAACAAACATGACAGTATTTAGCCATCCAAAAAGGTCTGATGCAAACTGATTTTGAGCCACTTTCCTTTAAATTAAAGCTTGTCAGTGATCAATATTTAATGGCACCTATTCCCACATCAATCCACCAGTAAAGACATGACGCTGTAATAATATTGGGTACAATTCCGTGCGTAAAAACGCATGAGCATGTTCATATTAATACCAAAACAGGTAAATAAATTCCAATATTTGGTGCTTTAGACTTTCAAACAACATCATGGCTTCCATTAAAGGTTGCTGATTAATAATTAATTCCCAAAAAGTTACTGTGTGCGTACTGGTGATATGCGCAAAAAGGTGTTCACTAAAATGCGACTATGGCAACACTTTTATCCAGATAAATGCAATTTAATATGCGCACTGACCAAGCTGCACAACATATAGGCCACCTTACAGCATCACAAATCCATAACGTGCTGTCACTATCACATTTAGACGCAATCTTGATAGTTGTTTATTGGACTAATTGTGCACTGCCCCATGTGGGGACCTGTGCGGAGCAGATAAGATAGCGTGTTTCCGCAGTTGGGTCGGCATTGTTTAAATGACACAGGGAACATTTTGCAGGTTTGCATTCAGTTTTAAAAGGAGAGAAAAAAAGGCACATATTTAATTTGTGAGCAGTGCGCTGGAGCTGGAGCAGGAGGTGCGCTCCAACTCACAGGACAGCTACAGTATCCAACGCACCCACAGTTTATCCACATGAACAAATAAGCAGATTGCAATTAAAGGAAAAAAAACAGGCGTGCACGAGCTCAGAACAGGTGTCACGCGTGCTCTTGTGCAGAGTTGAACTGCACATCAGATACACAACAAAGTTGACGTCAAGCTTAATTCATCCCAAGGGAGCTAAAAGTGCAGCCCTCGCCACTAATGCTCTTCCTACACATTGCGCCTGGTCATATACATGGCCCCATGTGTGTGTGCAACGGACTTGTGCGCGCGTGCATCAACACACCAGTGCTGCAGACTATAAAGCCCGTAAAGTGGAGATAATTGTTACCTTGTTGGAGTGGTAATAGTCCAAACCGGAGTCAGTCGGTAACGTACATGAACCCACGCTTGAAGGGGGAGCTGGATAAAATCTGACGTCCATCTCAGAGTCCGCAAGACTGACGGCATGAAAGCGTAGCTCCAAAAAACCTGTGCGACTTCTCTCTCTCTCTCTCTCTCTCTCTCTCTCTCTCTCTCTGTCTGTGTCGCTCTCCTGCACACACTCCCTCTCTTTTTTCTCCTGTGTATTAAACCGAACAAAAAGTAGTGTTGGAGGAAGAAGAAGAGGAGTCTCTCCACATCCGTCCTACACTTTACTCAAGCACTATCTGGGCATTCAGCGCGGTGATGCTCTCATATAACATCCCTATAAAGTTCACTTGGAGAAACAGAGGGAAGCTGCCCGCCTCTCTGATCACAAGAAATTAAAAACCGGTCACTTAAGTTGTTAGTAAGCGAGCCGAGCCGAGCCGAGCCGAGCTGCAGGTAAAAGATGCAGAATGGATCTTGTCGACGGTTTCTCGCTCCCGACACCAAAAAAACGTCCGTGCTCCGCTCCTGGTTTCCAGACGCGCTGTAGCTTTGTCATGTGGGAGCGCTTGGATACATCCATGAGTTACCCGGCCACAGCGGCTGCTAGGCTGCGACCTCTACCGGTCAGAGGAGGAACAGGCGGAGAGGAGGGTCAGCGGGGCTGGGAGGATTGGCATGGGGGGGTTCACATCGTTTTGAAACAAACCGGACTCAGTCCTCTTAAAGTGGAACCAAAAGTGGACCAACATAAAAGGGACTCGGTTTCCTTTTGTGTTCACACTGTCAGTTCATTTGAAAGGTCAACGCCAGCTCTGATGGGGCCTCAGTCCTCTCTCTGTTCACACTATAGCCTGTATAGGTTTGTTTTCACCTTGACATTACACTGCAGTGCGGTTATGAAGCCCCACACTGTCAGATGAACCTTAAACTGGAGGAAAACCTTAGCGTTTCTGTGCTGTAGACTGCTGCTGTTTGATGTATTCTACAGTCCACATCTGGAGACGTGCAGCATCTTCCATGGACCAAACTACTTCTCTTCCTGTGACCTTACAAGCGTTACAGGCCGACGTGGTTTCATCTGTTTTTTCAAGCGTCCCAGTGCAACAGCATGTGATCTAGAGGGATAAATACAATGGCAAAGCGAACCTGGAGAGCTTTGAGTTCACAAGGCACAGGTTAGGTGAACTGCACTGCAGACTTGAAGCAAGAGGGGTCTGAGTTCTTTTGGAGTGTTCACATGTGCCCAAAAAATGCTGAGTCAGAAGGGGGCTGAAAAGGACCATGTGTGAAGTCCTCCCAAACTGTTGTCAAGTCCCCTGTGGTAGTGTGGAAGTGAAAGCTTTACAGATCTAACTGTATTTCAAGCTAATTCACATCTGTTTAGTCTGATTCAAAGATCTGTGAACAAGTGGTTGGTGCCCAACTTGTTTTATGTCATCTAACTCTGACTGTCAAAGATTACAACCAAGCCCTGTTTGCTCTAGTCCTCCCTTGATACTAAACTGGTATAAAAATTGGATGAATGTAATCGAAGAAGTACACCACAGTGGTTGAGGAAGTATTCAAGTTCTTTACTGCAGTAAGAGTAGAAAACCACACTGTAAAAATACTCCATTATAAACAAAACTCCTGCAAATTAACACATTAAATTAAATTAAATTGTCAATCAGGCCCAAGTAAACATGTGTAAGTAGGCTACTTGAATGCATCAAAAATACCTAAGGCGACACTTTGCTGATTTTCAACCAGCTTTGTATCATAACAGTGCTGGTCGTATGTGTAAATGAAATGTGGTAAACTTCCCTCCATCTTACCAGTGCACAGATCTCCCTGCTCATTGTTGACTCTAGGCATCGATGTAAAATAACACAACATACAGTATGTACAATACACTTGGCTTGAGGGCTGTTGCTTAAACTACAGATTGTACTTTTGTATTTTTGTATGATCTCCACCACAGACAAGAGTATAGAAGCTGATCAAGAGCGAGCGACCTGCCTCTCCCTCTCTCAAACTCAGATCAAACTGTAAAACTGGGCAGTGCTGATCAAATATAAACCAAGATTCTGTCAATGTATTGACTATTTTTTTTCCTAAAATGTCCTGAATAACATATTTTAGTGCACTGTTTGGCTGTAATATGAGAACTTGTAAACAGGAAGTGGGCGCCATACTGCTTCCGGCATTGTAAAACAGAGGCTGAGCTCAAACATTAAAACTAAGCAGTGCTATCAAATATGAACCAAGATTCTGTGACTCCCTACTTCTTGCCTAGATAATGGTCAGAATGGTCACATTTAGTGCTCTGTTTAACTGTAAATTCAAATTGTAGTTACCAGCCGGCTGCCATCTTGTTTCCTATGGGGGAAAAAAAGCAAAGCTCGCATTATGTAAACCAACAGCAGCAGAGTTTATTGGTCCAGTGCGGTGCAGTGTATGTCAATGTCATGCAATCACTGATGCAGCATTTTGCTATTGTATTTGGCCAAAATGCCGATGTTGGCTGCCATGTTTTTATGTTGTTGGGTGGATTAATCTATAACATGGCATCATGTTTTAGGAGCTGATCACATATTTTGTATGTACAGTCTTTATATTTGCATGGAATTGGTTACTGTAGCTGTGCTTAGATACATGTAGTGGTGTAAAAAGTACAATATTTCCCTTTGAATTGTCATGGAGTAGAAGAATAAAGTCATCTGAAATGGAAATACTCAAGTAAAAGTACTTCAAGACTGTAGTATAGTGTCAGTATTTAGTTAAATTCAACCACTGTTTTCCACCACATGCTACTTTATGTTTCAAGTTTCCAAAAATAGCAAATACCAGGTTTGAACATCATATAGCTTCACTTTCGTAAACATCAGATAAATAGTGTAGGCTATCATGTCATTTTGTTGTACAATGTGTGGATGAAAACATGTTTGTAACTCTAAAGCTCAAGGGGTACATCTGGGTTCAAGCTGCTAACAGCCTCATTAGCTTATTATATATTTATTTATTTGAATCCCCATCAGCCATTTGGTACTAACGACTCTTCCTTGGGTCTACACATATCAGGGTGTGATTGGAGTCTTACTATAATCCAGACAAGGAAGTCCAACATTTTTATTTTGTTTCTTTATAATGTCACTGACTGGACTGTCTGCAATTTAGACCATGCAGTCCATGCTAAGTTTTGGACAGCATGTTTGTATGAAAGGTGCTACATAAATAAAGTTGGGTTGGAGCTGGATGTCCATTAACACAGCTACATGTTAGGAGGGGCACAGCTGAGAGTCAGAGAAGAATAACTCTGCAGACTTTACAGAAGAAAAGGCCAAATACATGTGTACTTTGTATATTTATCATATAGTAATGCCAGTAAAATATAACTTCCTGTTGGTGATCGTCACAAGGCAACACAGTCGGGGTGAAAACGCTAAGTAGGTTTTCATAAATACATGATTTTGTGTTTTGCCATCCCTTTTAAACATTTAAATAACTTATATCACTTTGACACCACTTGTTATGATGTGTAATACCGCCATAGGCATAAAGTTCATGCTAGGCTATCATTTTTAGTCTGTTTCACCTTCTCCACACCACTAAATCGCTGCCTGCAGCTATTTCCGAAATTTACCTTTTTTTTTCACTTCATTTTGATGCCTGTCTTCCATCCACCAGTCGGTTAAATACACACTGAGAATAGATAAACTACCACTGTAGCTGGGATCATATATATCGCTACTGTGCTCCAGTTCTGACCCTCACACACACACACACACACACACACACAGTCACATTTACACACAGCTGGACAAACGCAAAACATACTCACACAGCGGTCGTCACAACAGGATGTAAACACAGAACAATGTCCAGCCGGAGCTTCAAATAGGTGCAGAGAGGGAAAACAACACCACTCACAGCCAAATGTGTATCACACTGCTTTTAAGAAGAGGGTGGAGTGGTGTTATGTGCTCAGTCATACATGTAGGGAAGTGTCATTAATGTGTTTTTGCAACACAGAGCAACATGTAAGTTACAGCATTCCAGCCAGTGTGTGTATTTCTTGTCTTTCTAGTGCATGTGTGGGAGTTTTTCTGTGTGTGTGTGTGTGTGTTAACCAAGCTGCCATTGTCATCCCAGTGGGTGACTTGTTGGCCTCCTCAGGACTGGGCCTATGTCCGCGTAGCTATTACGCGGCATGGTGTCTCTGGCCCTGGGGTGTGAGCCTGCTTTAATACCAGGCACAGATGGGTCGCACCGTGGGCCTGCTGTGGCGGTCTGCCATCAGCTGCCAGCTCAGGCTGTCCTGACTCCAAGCTCATAAGGTTAACTGTCACAAAGATGCCGATTTCTCCTCATTCTGTGCCGCCGTGTCGCTGTCTGTCTGAGTCTCCTCCACCCGTCTCTCACTCTCTTTCATACTGTCACTCGGTCTCTCAGTCACTGTTACAGCAGAAGATACAGTGCACGGGGGTATCTGGCACAGGCCGACTCATGGCTTCATGGGAAAGGAATGCGTGTAGTTTTTTGTGTTAGTGTCGGCCAGACAGAAAGGGAATTATGCCACACAGAAGGAAAGATGTTTGATTTCAAAAAAAAAAAGGGAGGGGGTGGAAGAAATTTGGTAAATGGAAAAAAAAGAAAGAGGTGGGAGCATGAGAAGGATGAGACACAGGGTGGAGGGGTGAACAAGTGGGGACTCAGACTGGTGAGACATGTAAATAAAGGGGAGATGACACAGGAGGAGAAAAGTCACAAAAACGTCAAGTAAGAACTTCTTTCCGACGTGGGATGCAAATCATATCGTCTAGCCAACCGTCTTGAAATACATTCATCCACTCGGAGCAATTAGCAAGAACAAACACTTTTTATTGTCTGCGTAAGAGCCCCTGCTAGCACCAGGAAATGAGAGGAAAATATCAAACAATATTTTCCATTAAGGGTTACGACCCAGCCGGTACTTAGATGATGTCAGCAGCACTGGTTTTATAACTTCTTCTTAAGTGACCTTACTTTCTGAAAATTGATAATTCGCCTTTAGCAGACAGATGACTTCAAGACGTGGTGACTGTCGCCATAGGAATTTCAGGAACTCAGTAATGTTCAGTAATGTTTTGTGCTTATTGGCTCCAGAGAGGAAAAAAAAAGTCAGCTTTAGTTAAATCGGTGTACAATTTCCCTTTTTAAAAAAAGATATTTATGAAGAGTGGCACAAGACAAAAACATTTTCTTCCCTTTCTACTCTGCCCCTTCAATTTCTCTTGCATTTTAGCGAGCTGGTAATTCTTCCACTCTGAAATGAGCGCTGATTACAGCCCATGAGTGATAAACAACACCAGAGAAATAATTCTTCCCGTCGCCTCAAAACACAGTGTGACTGGGCTTTTCGCTAATTTTCTGCCTTTGCTTGCTTGTTTTACATCACCATACATCATCTGCAAGTGTTTTTATCACACTATGAGATATTTGCTACTTTTTACTTGTCTCAGTTGTTTTTAAATTATATGTTAAACCAATGGTTCCCAACTGGTGCAGCCACAGGGTCCAGATTTCTCCTTAGTCATTAGTTCAAGGTCCACACAGTTTGATACTGTACATCCAGCGTCATACTTGCTTTTGTCCATGATGCGAGTTAGTTTGCTGTCTCTGTCAAGCAACTGTCCATTGGTCACTCACTCTACCTTAGGAAAAGGCACTTAAAAATAAAAGCTCTTGGCCGGAAATTCACTGGACTTAAAATAAATATGTTTTTTACAAACTGACCCACTTTTGGACCGCGATCCACCAGTTGGGAACCACTGTGTTCAACCATATACATTACAATGACAAAAGCACCAGTTCTATGCTGTAATTGTTATGTGGGCTAAAAACTCTTCTTCTGATTCTGACTGATACAAAGTCTTCTTCACAGCAAATGAAGGCTTAAATAGTGATTATAACTTCCTTCAATATTCAATATTCAACATTCTAACTGTATAAAAGCAATCATACCATGTTCAATTATATGTACTATATTTAGATATAAATTGAATGTTTAAAGCTTCACAATAGCATTCGAAAGAGACTTTACATAGTAATGTGATGTGTGATCTCTAAGGCTCCATCTGCAATCTGAAAGCTTTTAACATATTGAGGTAAAGTTCTATTTTATTGGTCCAAAAAGCAGGCAACCTGAAGGTACTCTAAATATTTAAAATATCAAAATCATATCACATTTTAAAGCTGTGTTTTTTTAGAAAAGGGGAGTTGAGGATAAAACATTCTGATCATAATAAACAAGACTAAACAGGAGTCTAGAGCCATGCTAGCTTCTCTGAGAAGTTCTACCGAGGCACAGTGGTGCGTTGGTCTAAATGCTAATCTCTATAAACAGTTATCTGCATATGTATGCAGAATCTGTAGGCAACAGGACAGGAGTCTGGTACCAGAAATATTCTGGTTTCTGGGTGTAGTTCAAGTAGCGATCAATGAGGTTTGAGTGGCAGGTAAACTCTGCATGTGGGGAGGCAGAATGCATTGGTTGAATTGCAAGCTCAGAACCTATCAGCTATGATCTAACCACATTATATCTTTTATTAGCTTCTTTAATTTGTCTGCAGTCATATGTAGATATCTGTGTATAAAGAATAGCTGTGGGGCGTCGGTGGCTTAGTGGTAGAGCAGGCGCCCCATGTACAAGGCTGTTGCCGCAGCAGCCCGGGTTCGAGTCTAGCCTGTGGCCCTTTGCTGCATGTCATCCCCTCTCTCTCTCTCTCTTTCTCTCCCCCTTTCACACTTAACTGTCCTGTCCATTAAAGGCAAAAAATGCCCAAAAAAAGATTAGCTGAAGTGATCAGCCCACAGAGGAGGAAATATCTGCTAGCTACACAAGAACCCCTGAAATATTGGTCGATGTTCCCAGAGGTTTATCGTCCTCAGACCAATAACTAATGGCCTCTATGACTGGCTAAATGTAAATGTCAGCATGCTAACAGGTCAACATGTTTACCATCTTATTTAGCGTATGCTAGCATGCTAACATATGCTAAGTACCACACAGCACAAGTACAGCTGGGGCTGATGGTGACGTCATTAGTTTTGCAGGAATTTGTGATCTTATGTCAAGTTTATGCTCGTGTGTTTGTGTCCACTTCCTGTTTTATTTTGAAATGGGTTCTCATTGTGTTCAGTGTTTCTTTTACTTCCTGAGTTTTCCCGCCTTTGTTGATTACCTCATGTGTTTCACCTGTGTCTTGTTCCACTCACCTGTGTGTAGTTAGTAATCAGCCCTTGTGTATTTAAAGCCCAGTGTTTCCCCCGCTCAGTTGCCAGACTGTCATTGTGTGTTCATGCACTTCAGCCTTTTCCTTATGTTTGATTCTTTGGTTTTGACTCTGCTTGGATTTATGGACTTTGCCTTTTGTGCGATTTCCCTGAATGGGCTTTTCTCCCTTCACTGACTGCCTTCACATGTCAGAACCCTGACCTCCTAAGTAAAGATTTGGATTTGATAAACTGTTCTTGGTGTTTTGTGTTTTCCTTTGCTACAGAGTCCCAGTTTTTACTAGATCATTACAGAATTTGGTCGTAAACCAAAGTAAAGGCCGAGACACACCAAACTGACATCAAAGAACAAGTGGCAACAAAGGCCAACTGTGGCGTCGCCTTATGTCGCCTGTGTCTTGGCCAAAAAGTTCCACCATAACACACTGCAAAGACACCTGCCAACTAGCTCATATATTCGGTGCCTTCATGAATGGAAACAACTTTTCATAGCAGCAGGCGGCAGCAGTTTGTGTTGATCATTGAAAAAGGAAAACCGGAAGTGAGACAAGATGGATTCAAAATGCTAGTTAGTCAGTTAGCACATTGACCAAAAATATAATGCTGAACAGACAAATTCTATTCACAGAGCGCTAGCGAACAATAACAGCTGATTACGAACCGTTTCTGCTGAGGAGCACAATGGCTATAAACATTCTTACCTAATACATCAAGTTTGTTTTGATTTCATGCCTCTTGACTTAAGCTGACTGTTTACTACTCTCACTTACGCTTTTCTCCTTGTCCACCGAGCTAAACTGCCAGTCGGAGTGCTTTCAATCACCAACAAGCTCTGGTGGTGCTGACTCCGATCCAACATACTGAGTTGGACAGAAAAAAAGTCATCAACGGCCAACTAGTGTCAACAGTGTGTCAGGGCTCTAGTAGTCTGGGTGGGCGGAAGTTCGCTGCATAGATCAGCCTCTCATTGGGCGGAACAAGCCACCCGCTGAAGTACCGCCCTACCACCTCCGGTTGTGTAGCAGTTTTCAACCGTTTTCAACACGTCCTTTACTAACTTTTGCGGTATTTGGTCTTGCGGGGATGTAGCCATTTTTCTGCCATGGTTCGCGTCCTGTAGGCGATATTTTTGTCGGCGTGTTACACCAAAACCTGTTTCCCCCTGGCAATATTTTTGCAAGCGCACCGTTGCTGTGGCACCGCCCAGAACGATTGTGATTGGTTGAAAGACATACAAGCAGCCGGGGCATTTTTTTCTCCAATCTTAAAGTGAGAGTCGGCCCAGCCAGACCTTTCTTTTCTGGTCTGGTGAGCGAGACTATGGCTCTAGGGGACAAATAGAAATATTGACCTGATGATGGTGCTACATGAAAGGTCAGAGGAAGCATTAGTTTGGAGACTTCACTCAAAACCACATGAAACCCCATGGTGGCACTAGAGGAACACTCAAGGGATCACTGAAGTCCTAAGTCATTTATCCACTGGGGTCCATGAATGTCTGGACAAAATTCCATGGCAATCCATCTTCTGTCTTCTTTGTGATATTTTACTCGGGATGAAACTGGTGGACAGACCGACATTGCGATCCCTACAGCCATGCTTTACCTTTACAAAAATGATGGAGATGGTTGGATTTTTTTTCACACTTGTTTCACACAAGTCAGTCACAGAGGCAATAGGTTAAAGAGGTAGAATTTGTTGGTCCTCCTTTGGAGTCTTTGGAGATAAAACCTTTTTTGACATCATGGTCATTAAAGGCAAAGCTTTAGATTTACTGGTCCATCTACGTCCCAGCCCTCACCTATGGTCATGAGCTTTGGGTAATGGCCGCAAGAATGAGGTCGTGGATACCAGCAGTCAAAATGAGTTTCCTGCGAGGGGTGGGTGGGCTCAGCTTTCAAGATAGGGTAAGGAGCTCAGACATCCAGAGGGAGCTCGGAGTAGAGCCGCTGCTCTACTCGAAAGGAGTCAGTTGAGGTGGTTCGGGCATCTGATCAGGATGCCTCCTGGGCGCTTACCGTTAGAGGTGCTCCAGGCACGTCCCACTGGTAGGAGGCCCTGAACAGACCCAGAAGGAGGGATTACATATCTCATCTGGCCTGGGAACACCTTGGGGTCCCCCAGGAGGAGCTGGAAAGCATTGTTGGGGAGAGGGACGTCTGGGGTGCTTTGCTTGGCCTGCTGCCCCCGTGACACAGCTTTAAGTGGTTGACAATGGATGGATGGATGAATCGATGAATGGATGGACAGATGGACGGACGGACAGATGGATGGGTCATTAATGTATAAAAAAAATCTCGGAATATCTTGTCAAATAATAGAGTCATCATGTGAATAACTCATTTTTGGTCCCAAATTTAATGTCTCTAATGAAGTGAATTATTGAGTATGGGAGTTTGTTGTTATTAATTAAAAGCACAGGAAGTGGAAAATAGAGGTTTCAACAAAACCCCTGCACAAACTGTGAGGTCCTACTGTACACTAATTCAGCATTTCTTAAGTGGCATCCTCCTCCTCCTCCACATGAGAGAATACACATTAGCCTACTCTCTCATCTGTAACAAATAAGCAGAGTTATGCAAGTGTTATTTTATGTCACTATAATAAGAACTTCAGTTCCCCACTAGTTATGGGAAGTGAAGCTGTCAAGGTGCAGCTTCGTCAGACACAGCAGGATCTTCGTTGTTGGTCATTTTGCGTAAAATATTAATGCGTTTTCTTTTGTAAAACAGGTCAAAGCTTTCAGGTTTAAAAAATTACTGTCAGAAGTTTTTAGGGGTCAAGTAATGTCTCCACTAACGTCAGAGCAGTGCGTGGTTATTTTTCACATGGATGTTGCATGGATGTTCTTTTCCTTTTAAACCAAATTGGAAATACTAAATGTTGCTACCTTCCAGTCTGATTTAATTTAGCACTAATGTAAATGTTGTAACAGCGTTGCCTCGGTCCACTGGCAGCAATTCCATATAAGGTTGTCCTGAGAGAAGCAAACAGCAAAGTGAATGGTAAACAGGAAATAGTTCAATAGGTCCATTAAGCGGAGAGATGACTCATTAATGACCCAAATTTACACAGAAAACACACTGTTTCTGCAGTATTGCAAAGAAGCAGCAAATTTGTGGAGGAAAAATAAAACCCATGGAAACTGATTATGCTGAAAAGACTCACCTTTGCTTTGATTTGTGTCATTTGTGTTCTGTCGACTACTTTGTGACAGAGCAGCTTGTAAAAATGCTTTGTAAATGCCTTTATAAATGACTTTGCCTTTGACTTTGGTTCTCGTTCAACGAATTTCACTTTGTGTCAATTTAAGCTAAATCAGACTGGTACTCAGGTGCTTAATTTTTCACTTTCACATTTCCACTGGTCTCCCGCTGCCTAAATATGTTGAATGAAAAACCGGCTCAGTAAGTTTGGCTATTTCCCCCTCAGCCGTGCACGTCAAATGATGTTTATTATTTTGTCCAAAACTACCATGATCATAAACAGAAAACAAGAAAATGAATTTAAACAGGACGCTGAGAAAATCTTGTGAGGACAAACAATGGAAATGATGACATGACAGGCTTTGGTGGAATACAATTCTGAGTTAACAAGGCGTATAATGGCTCCAGACGCAACATCCAGACTTCCTAGACACAGCACGTAGCCTCAGCCTAAAACAGACACACTGACCAAAGCCTTACAAAAGACTTCATTTTTGTCTGGGGATATTTTCATGCCCAGTCTCACTGACCCCCAGTTAATTTTATTTGCTCCCCTATGGGATCATATTACTGTGTGTTCTCTCAGAAAACACAACTGACTATGGTGAGCAAAGATGTACTGTACATGAAACCTTGAAACTGACAAAAAGTCTTTCACTGCTGGAAAGATGGTCTTTTCATAAAACTAGGCTGTCTATGAATGCACTGCATTCCAGCGGACTAAAAAAACACTCCTGCTGTTGGGTGACATAATGTGAGCTTGGCTATTTTTTCACAGGAAACAATATGGTACTAAGCTAAAATAAGTTTGTGAAAACGCTTTAAGCAAGAAAAAGGCAACGCATAAACACTCCCCACAAAATGAATTAACATTTTTTCATTCCAGATTCCCTCATCTTTTAATGTGTTTTTGGTTAGTTGCAACCCGGTCTCACTCCGAAGTCGCCAAAATCCGGCGCTTGGGCTGTGACACTGACAAAAAAGCTGTCCTTCAATTTTGGTGTAATACACGGATGGTCGCCGTTATAGTTTAATAACGCTGTGCAGTTTCAGGGGGAAACGCGGCAGGACAAGAACAAAAGTTAAGGCGGGCATAGTCTGCGTAGGGCAGGCGGGAGGGGTGCAGCAACCACTGACTTTCCTCTGGGAGGCTGGAGTTCGCTTCCTGTATGATTGTAAAGCCAAACAATGTTCTTTTTCTTGAACCTAACCACATATTTTTGTTGCCTAATCCAACCTTGTGCGTTAGTTGTTGAAGTAAAAACAACGTCAATTCATGGTGTGGTATCCACGTAGTGCGCTTATTTTGAAAGAGACTACAACCCAAGAATTATGCAAATTTGCAGTCTTCTTTCAGCATTGGCAGTATAAAAACAAAATCGGGGAGTGCATCAAAATGCTGCCTACCTACTTTTGTTAATACAGAATGTGCCTTTTTCGGGGCAATGGGGGGCGTGAGCAAGTAACAAAACCTGTAGCTCAGCGTGTGACGTAAACAGTGACGTGGGAGGGAAGCCGCGGCTGGTCAGTCCTTCTGTGATTCTCTCATAAGTTGGCCCATCCTTCACCGTTACTGTCATCTGACGGTTAATGGCCTCTTTGTTTGCGAGGGCAAGGAGGGCGCGCAATTCCTTGTCTCCCCAGTTGCTCATCTTTACAGTGTCTGTCAGGTTTGCGTTTCCGTCTTGTTACTAGCTGCTTGCTAATTCCTGCTATCAGCTGTTTCCTGTTTATCCACCGCCAGTGGCTCGCACGTGCGGCGTCATCAACAGCGCCTCCCACAGCTCTTCAACAGCCCCTCCCGTTGCGGAAGGCCGCCTTGGTCTGTTTAAACCAAAAAGGTTCCGCCAATATGAGTACCCTACGAGGCGGAAAATTGGACACCTTTGATCAACTCGCCAATCCGGCTCTGTTTGTATAAACGCTCACAGCTTGCTGGCAAAACGGCCCAACATTCACCGAAAATCTAGCAGTGTAAAAGGAGCTTACCTATATGTAATTTCCTGTGAGAACAGAAGTGTATTTTGAAAGACGACAATGCATGTAACAGGCAGAACTTGACACGGCGTCCCAGAACATCAATAATCAACACACCCAGAGTACCTTACACGTCATATCTGGACGCGGAAAGTCCATGACCAAACGTTGATATATGACAAGGTTGGAGTAAGAATGTATTATTACGTGCCTGAAATAAGGTCTGTAGTTAACACAAGCTAAAGAGACATTTTTACGTTTTATTCTATGACATAAAATACACCAGTAAATACCCCACTCATAAAATTTTGAAGTCTGTAGGCTACATGGCTTAAAAGAGGCAGTTGCTAACAGGTGGCTAGATGAGACTACAGAACGTCATCAACGCTGAACTCATGGCCTTGTTTTGGTGCTGACGTTAAAATAATGCAGTGGTGGTGTAGTTCATTGATAGCCTAATGTCAGATTTCTACACCTGGTGATTGCATCTACGCTTAAACGAAATGTGTAAGTATCATAAACTTTTGTTTGGTACGGGGCTGATTTTCTGCCATAATCCAAAATCCAATGGAAAAATCCCATAGGCTTTTTGTCGAGGGAACCAGGGTAATATTGACTTCTTCGTCAGCCTACAAATAGACATCGTCCCTGAGCACTCTATGTGAGCTTGGCCGTTTTTTACCGGTATTTAGCGGCTAGCTGATAACAAACAATATCAAATTACAGTTAAATGGTATGCTACAATAGCCTGGAAATCCAGACTCAAATCTAGAAAGATTTTGAGTCTGGCCCTCACCGATGCACCCTTCCTACCCAAGGGGCGGCACTAACTGAGGCATAGTAAATGCCGCCGCACGCAATTGGATAGCACGATAACCAAGTAGAGCAAAAACAAGGTGATGTATTTGTTGCAGTAAGCCCCATTTGTTTGCCAAACAGTGGGGCTAACTGATATATTATGCTTTTGCCGTATCCCGTCGGCAAAACTGCGAAAACGTCCTTCCTGGAAGCGAAGGCTTCTAGGGCAGTCTTCTGTTCCTCTCTCAAGGAAAAAGATAAGTGTAGTTGGCTTAGCGTTTCTTCCAAAGCTAAATTGAATGGATGCGGTCTTTCGGCAGCTGCCATCTTGGCTGTCCTCATCATGTTATGCCCGCCAAGAGCCCGCCTCTGTCAGACAGACTGATCTGATTGGTCCGATGGCTTATCACTCTGCTCATTGGGGCCAGATCCCCATGCAGTGCATATTAGAATTTGCTAGGGGCGGGGCATCTGGATTTCCAGGTTAATGCTACAATGTTTTTCTGAAGGCATTTTAGACAAGAAATTGGCTGTATAGTTCATTTGGTTTATATCTAATCAGCACTGCCTGAATTTTTAGTTTCATCAAAGTTTAGTATCAGAGAGCGAGGGAGGGGGGCGGGTCTCTCTCTCCATCCACCTTGTTACTCTTTCTGTCCGTGATGGCAGGGACACGAAAATGTGGAAGCACAATCTGTAGTTTGAGCAACAGCCCGAGAACCAGCAAGAAATCTGACCTGACAGAGGAGCAGGGAGATCTGGCTGCTGGTAAGACGGGGGGAAGTTTACCACAGTTCATTTACACACTCTACCCACATTATTATGATACAAAGCTGGTTGAAAATCAGCAAAGTATCCCTTTAAGGAAACAGCAGACGTTTCAAATGACAATATGCGAGACTGAGAAACATTTCCTGTTGTGGCATCAACTGAATTAAAAATGTGCAAATAAACCAAAATGTGTGACAGTTCCAGAATAACAACAATTACATGCCAAAGAATGCTTTGCAGAATTTGCACTTCTCTTTACCCAGTTGAGTTTTGTATCAAAGCTTGTGTGAATAAATTCTGTGCGAGGCCGTGGCAGGCTCGCCACAAAGGGCTGTTCAATGGTGAACCTTTGCTAACCTTTTCTAGCCACTGACCTTCAATAATGAGACTATGTTGTCTCTTGTTCCTTTGGACAATCGGCCATTGAAACAACTGCCATTCATGGAGTCCGCTCCACCCTCTGCGTGACCCTTTTCCATACTAGTAATTAGCTGCTGTTGCATTTCCACCAGATGCAAACCATTCACTTACAATATTTGCAATTCATATACAGATGTATGGCATTTTATTAAATTATGTATTATTTGTTGTGCCATTTGCATGTCTAGTACATGGACGATTGGTGGTTTCAGTGCACCAGAAACACACATAATTCAAAGTTTTGACTTTAACATAAAATCATAACAGATGTGAGGGGAACAATGTAAATCTGCGTCTTTCTGATTTATGCAAAACAATTAGAAAAAGTGTATTTTCAGTCATTAGATTTGTTCGTAGAAAATGTTATTTCAACTCATGTTTTCACAGCCCCATCATCCCCTCATCCTCCCATTCCACTCCCGAATAAACCCTCCTCTTCATCATCCTCTCATTCCCCGACCTTCTACTTATGTTGCACATGAGAAATGAGAGGGGGATGGGAGGGAAGATGAATGAAACAGGGAGTGGGGAATGAAAGGGAGGAGGGGGGGGGGGAGAAGAGAGAAGAGAGCAAGATTGGGAAAAATGCCCTTTGACTGGATTTAAAAGTCTGTGGCATTTCATTTTCAGAGAGAGGGGAGCTTCATCTCCTTCAGATCCTTTAAGGGCCAACCTAATTGATTAATGTTTCCATCTCATTGAGAAGAGGAGGGGGACCATTTGAAGCTTAACTGGAGCCTTTCACATTCCCGAGTCTTAAAACAGAACCACCACAGAGAGAGATGATGACAGAATGAAAGACAGAGTGATGAAACAAAAGTCTGAAATTCCGGTGGATGAGTGAAATATGTTGAAGGTCGAAATCGTTTCAATAATATACTGAACATAGAGGAACGGAGACGTGTCTTGCCCACTACCATAAGATCTCCCTGTAATGAAATAATGTACATGGTTTTTTAGCAATGAGGTATTCAGTTTTCAAAGAGGCTGTTTAGGTTTCTGCACCTGTCACAGGGAGCCAGCAGCGGGCACTTTATGTGATTGGGAAATCTAATGTAAGAAAATCCATTGCCTTTCCATTGAAAGTGAAGTCTGAGGGGGGGAAACATGCAAGTGACATTAAATCTGCGGTCAAAAGGGAAATATATATATTTATATCTGGATAATTTAGTGCTTTGAACAGGTGACGCTTTGCTCCATTACAAAGTATTTTATTTTTCTATTCATGACACATGATACACAAGGTCTTACACTAATTTCAAGCTTTGCATGCCCTAGACGTCAGGTCACAAGAACACAAAGCTGATCATGGCTGAATAGAAGTAATGGGAATTAATGAGAGGAGAAACTCACGACATTATAGCCCTGCATGCTCAGGTGCGAGCTAATCAGCCTGGCGTGATTAGGAATCTCAAAAACCACTTACTGAAAACGCTGCGTGATTACTTGCCCTTTGCATGTTTTTTGACAGCAACACGGAAATATTTATATATCGAAGACTCTGTGGGCATTTCCAATCGCACAACAAAACCAGTAGAGAGAAGCCAAAACAGAGGTGACCTTTACCCAACATGGTATACTAAATATGAAAGGTCAGATTGCATGGTGGGGGAGGGTGCCGCTGAAGTCTAGCACATAGCAGACACAGACAAAATACTGTAATATCTATCAGGCAGATCCCCATGCCGCCTTCAGAGGTCATTTGAATGTGAAGGGTGTCGAAGCAAGAGGGAAGAAAAGATACATGGTTCAATCTCTCCTCGGTATCCTTCTGCTGCTCTTGAATTTCAGACGTGCTGCTCTGCAGCATATTGCCCGTTTTTATAAACCTTATTAATCTTGCAGCTCTTAAAGCGGCTGTTAACATCTGCTCCACTTCCTGAGTCAAAAAACACTGTAATTGAATATAATTTTTGGTTATTTCTCAACTGAAAAATAGGAAACCCCTAAATAACAGCCATGCAAATGATTTCTATTCACTATAATTAAGGCGCTGTTGTATAATTCAAATGTCTTCTGAAACTGGAGACAACTATTTAGATGCCAATCACTCTGCCCGTTGCTTAAAGCATTCAGTGACAAAAACAAAAATAATTACCTCCCATGCATTTAGTTGTTGTTCTCTGAGAATTAATTACCGTACAATAAGTCTGACAAGTAATTTGCAGCTTTCTTATTATTCCACTTTAATGTTAATACCATGTTTTTAAGTGGAAATCGCTTTGGCTATAGTCTCATATTCAGCATTTTATAATATATCATACAGAGAGGAGACGTGTATTTATGTCTACACAGACAAAATATTGAGTTAAACATTTGTACTTTTTATTAGATTGCTATTAAATTAAGTTTGATATGAAAAAATGGCATAGTCTGTTAAAAACATTGCTCCCAAGCCAAAACAAGAATCTGATCCAAATCCATTAAGTGAATTAAAACATTTAGTTGGTTAGTTTACTTTGAAAACTGTCTGTACAGATGCTGACACACTGCATTAAAGTCCAGCCATCTGAAATACAAAGCTTTTTATGTGCCTTCACCGCATTCTGAAATATAATACGCCAAATGTCTTTCATCAGCCGCTTTATGTTAATATTCTATCGACAAACCAATAATGTTACCAACTGATGGCAGAGGTACATCTGCAGTGTACACAAACCAAGTGGCTTTCATCATTCACTTAACACTAATATGCTATTGACAATCCTTTTAATATACTAACGACACTGGTAAGAAATGTCTTTAGCGTGACTTATATCCAATATTAATCTCCTCTCTGTGGATGTGCAGCTATTGTGGGAGGTGTTTTGAGTTATATGGCCAAACCATGATCACAAAGTACCACCATATTGCAACACCTATAGCTAAAGCTACAGCTTCAAATGAGGTCAAAGAAGGCCAGGTACTTTCCCCAAATAAGATGGTTACCACCACAGAGGTTAAAGAGGACTTATTGTGCTCATTTTCAGATTCATTCTTGTAGTCTGAGTTTCTACGAGAGCATGTTTGCCTCATACTGTCTGTGCTGGAACACCTGTATCAACCCGGTCTCACTCTGAAGTCGTAGAAATCCGGTGCTTGGGCAGTGACTTGTGGCGTCAGACCCTATGAAAAAAGCCATCAATGTTATTTAACACTGGCATGATGCATGGACGGTCACCATTAGAGTTAAATGGCACTCGGCGCCGACAGGGGGAAATGCAATGGGACAAGAATGAAAGTTAGGGCGGCAGAAGTCCATCCACCACAAGTCGGGGTGGATGGGTCCAACAAACACCGACTTCCACCCGGGAGAGTGGTGTTCATGTCCCATAAGATTATAAAGCCAAACCCTGTACTTTTTTCGTAAACTCAACCACGTGCTTTTGTTGCCTAAACCTCACCACGGGTGTTAGTTGTTGGAGGAAAAAAAACTTCAATTTGCGTTGTGCCGATGTAGTGCATTAATCTTGAAAAAGACTGTATGTAAACGGTAAATTTCCTGTGAAGACTGAAGTATATTTTTAAAGAAGACAATGCAACAGCTAGAGCTTGACACAGCGTCCCAGAACGCACCCAGGGTACCTTTCACGTTGTATCTGGATGTCGAAGGTCCATGACCAAACGTTGATATGTGACAAGGTGGGAGTGAGAATGTGTTGCCTGTATTCACCCTCTGTCTGAGAAGTCTTCGTTTTAGCACCTGTCTCTTCAAGCCCCCCTCCCAAAACAGCCCAGTCCGCTCTGATTGGTCAATGTTTTCAGGCCTTACGCATCCTGGCATATCTGCACCGTCACTGTAGCAAGCCCCCAGGAAAACCATTGGGTCTTGATGCCAATTCTACAAGGTGGCCTCTACAAGTGGAATTACACTGTCTGGGTTTGTCACATGATGCCATGGGGCCTGTTAATTAATGGTTACATTTTTTTGAGCGTCACAACCCCTCCGAAGTGACTCATTTTGCAATCACGATTTAACCCATGTGGTCCAATAACAATTCAAAAGTCTAGAAAAGCTGCACGATTAAGTCTTTCTACCCCATTCAAGTCAGCGGAGCGCTAAACTGGAAGTTAGCTACAGTACTTGGCTTGGTAGCCATGTCTCTCGAGCACTTGCTCTATGAGGCCTACAATGCGGAAGATACATGTGATTACATAGCTCAGAAATAGAGCTTTTTTGGCTTCATGTGGCACTGAGCAGCTTTCACAGGGATGAACAGGGTCCCGCCTCCATCTGGCCATCCGTGTAGCTCCATGTAGCAGTATAGGCTATGCAGTAACATGCCTGGACTACAACACATAAAGACATGTGACAAGCTGACATCATCTAGTGGCCAAAGTGGAATATATGTTGCAAAGAGTATTCAGAGTATTAACGGTCTGGTCTCATAGAGATAACTCTTACATTAACCTCATTATTTGGAGTTTTAGCCAAGTTAGGTATGAACATCCATCATTGTAATATTATATATATGACAGAAAATAAATAAAAGCATAATAGGCCCCTTTTAAAACTATTCATGCACTGAGGTGGCTCATGCCAACTTTTAAAGTCCAATGTTTCCAAATTTATTGCTGTGAAGTTGCTCTAAAAAAGATGACAAAGTGTGAATACCAGTGGCAAACTGGGACAGGTTTCATTATACTGATAGTGATATTTTCATGAGGGACATTTGCAGTAAAACTTGAGATGTTGCTCAATCACATAATACACACTGTGCCACAGAAACTGTAAAGATATAACTTGTAAAATGTAAAATATAGCTATGTATTCTTATATAAAGATGAACATCCTGTCCCGGCCGCTTTAAGAAGAATGACGTTCATGTCTGGTTTCTTTTATTTACATCCTGCTGGGGCATTTTCATTGGCCCAGTTCATGTGATGTATCTGAACCTCGTAAATACACCACAGTCATATGACAAGGATCATCTGAACAAGCCATTAAACAACTGGCTGGTCCACAGTGGATTATATGGGATAATAAGGGCTGCAAAGGATGGACTAGTTGTGGCTTCCATATCTGAGCAACAGTGTTTTTGTTCACATGAAACAGGACAGACCTTGTTGACCGTTATAACATATTTGGTCTAGATGTGCCGACAGCAGAGGATCCATCTCCTCAGCTGGTACACACTGTAGCTTTAGTTATTGTTTCATAGTTTCCACCACAACAAATGGCAGCCTACAGGAAGCAAAGAACACAGTAACTTCCTGCCTTACGGTATCTCTTGCCCATACTTACGAGTTTGTTGACTGTGGGATTTCACAGTGATTTGGAAAAGAGTGCTGCCAGACAGTTGTAAGAGGAGTGATAGTGATAGTGTTTATCCTGATGTTAAAGTAATCCAAACTAAAACTCCATCATTATTGAGAAGAATGACTCACTGCTCTGTGCAACATAGATCTGATTTACCAATATCACTAAATATTAAAGAGCTGAAATATCATTTGAAATTTAGAATGCACTGCTGTTCAAAAGGGCCTGGTAACTTGCTTTCATAAGCGGACTGGCCATCTGGAGAGCCTGGAGTTTTCCCGGTGGCTAGGCGACCTGTGGGGCAGGCAGCGAGCCAAACAAGGCTGATACAAAAAGATTTTTGAAACGTCCCCGACTGTAGCCTGGTCTGACAGCTAGAGGGGCAGAGGAGGGAGGCTGAAATACGAGCAGGAAAAAATACGAGATATAAAGTGTAAAAAAAGATCCAATTAAATGCCACAGAATGATTTATTTATATGGTGGCCAAGTGCAAGAACCACCATTAGTGCAACAAGTGTTAGTTCTGCTAACATCCACTTCCTGTATGGCACATTAATGTTCACACTTATTACTGCAGAATTCACCTCACATGAACCTCCCAACAAACTGGTGAATATGGAAACACTGTAATCATGGTGATATAATAATGAATTACAAAAAAAAAGACTTTATCCCTCAGAAGTAAAAACTGATAATTGCACTATTTATATTTCTGTGAAATTAATGTATAAACCTAAAAGACATCACACTGTAAATTCAACTAAAAGATCCCATAGAAATAGCCACTCTCATTAATGATACTGACGTTTGAGGGTTGGGCGGTGCAGTGAAAGGTGTTTGCAGCAGTTTGTCACTGTTAACATACCTTCACAATACAAGGTATTTGTCTTTTACATATTTATAGGTAAATAAATGAAGTATATTCAGAATTTAAGAGCTTATTTGATAAAATTTTATTATAAAAATAAAATTCAATTGAGTTTTAAAGCTGCATTAATAGCTTTTTTGGCTACTTGGGGGCAGAAGAACTCCACAGCAAGATATCCATGACATATTATTGCTTCACAATGGCTAATGTATTAGCATGCAGTTGCCTTAATTTAATTTCATAGTATCGTTTTCTTTGTCATTACAAGTTCTTCTCAAACTGAATTTAATCTAAATCAAACCAACAGTAACAATTTTGCTTACAGACACTAAACTTTGTTTTTTTTACCAGTAATCTGACTAAATTTTGACCATCTATGTGCAGTGTCAGAATGGGAAAAACAAAAAAACACTCATATTATCTCACATTATTCCCTTACGGTTACCCTGTTGCTAGCTTGTAGTCACATCATTCAATTAGCCGAGATTAGCTACTTCGTCTTGTTATGTAGTTGGCAGTGGCGCCACTAGAAATTTTTTATAGGGGTGGCCAGTTGAGGCCACTGAAAATCTCGGGGCGGCACACCACAACCAAAAGCCATGACTGAATTTCAGGAATTCACTAAAGCTGTTGTAGTATATAGACTACTTATAAACAAAATGGGAGTTTAGGAATCACACACTGATAAACAGCGATACATTGTTCTTTAAACAAGCTGTTTTTGTTCCCTAAAAAAGACAAATATACAGTTTTAAATTGGAGGAGACAAAACATTTACAGAGAATAAGCCTACTCAATTAATTAAGGGTGTGGCTACTTTGAGTGACAGGCTGTTTGCAAGGCGTCAGATCCACCCTTACTCCTCCACAGCTCCACCCTCTTGTCCAAATATGGACACTTCTGGCTCCAAAAATCCAAGACGGTGACGGCCAACACATTCTCACTCTGACCTCGTCACATATAGACGTTTGGTCATGGACTCTCCACGTCCAGATATGACGTCCAAGGTGCCCTGGGTGTGTTGGTTGTTGACGTTCTGGGACACTGTGTCAAGTTCTGCCTGTTACATGCATTGTCTTCTTTCAAAAGACACTTCCGTTCTCACAGGAAATGTACTATTTACATGCAGCCTCTTTCAAAATAAACGCACCAGGTCAGTACAACAACGCAAATTGAAGTTTTTTTGCTTTCAACAACTTACGCACGTGGTTAGGTTTAGGAAAAAAGAACAAGGTTTGGCTTCATAATCTTGCGGGGCGTAAACACCGCTCTCCCGAATGCAAGGCGCAATTTGTTGGACTCATCCACCAATCCCGCCCTCCCTGGTTGAACTTTCGCCACCTTAACTTTCTTTCTTGGCCCGTCGCGTTTCCCCCTGATGCTGCCAAGCACTGTTAAACTATAACAGCAACCGGCTGTGTGTCATGCCGAAGTTAAAGGACGTCAGTTGTCAGTCTCTGACGCTGTAAAGGCCCATTTATGCTCAACGTTAAATACGGATCCGGATACGGACGGAGCCTTCTGTCCGTGCTCTGCGTTCATTTCGTCCGTATTTCTGCAAGTTTCCATAAAGCTTACGGATACGCGCCAAACGGAGCAGTACCACCGGGAACCGTGGGGGCAGTGTTGCTGTCCCTAACCGATACGTAGCTCTAGTGAGACACGAAGAAGAAATAACCATTCAATTTCTCTCATCGGCAGTACTAGAGAAAAGAATTCTCCGTCCTCCAGTCGCGATGTATTTAACGGCCTCACCAACCACCGCCTCCCACAACGCTGCCTCTGTTTTTGTCTTTTATGCAAGAGGTACATTATCAATATCTCCTCCATAGTCACCATGTTTGTTTTTGAGTCTGTTGTGGTCATAAACTTTTGACTCTGGGCTGCCTCCTGGTGGATATATTGGTTAACATCCATGCCAACGTAAAGGGCGCATGGAAGTATGAGGGCAGTGACGGTAACATCGTTTGAAACGGACGTATACATTTTCGTACGTAAAGGGAGCTTAAATGAGCCTTAAGTCACTGCCCAAGCATTGGATTTCGATGACTTCCGAGTGAGACCGGGTTGCAATGGACAAAATGCCAAATCTGATGCCTCGAAACGACAGTGGAAAACCAATAGGTGACATCACGGTGGCTACATCTATTATTTTATTCAGTCCATGATCAAGACTCAACCTACTGCTCCTCTCACTTACCAGCATGGGAAGCAATCATTAATGATTGTAGCTAATTTTTAAATGTCCAATATCTGTTCCCCACCAACACCAGACTATCTAGAATCAGAGCAGGAGTTATGAGAGGGTTATGCTGCTGACAAATGTGCCCGTAGGTCCAGATGGAGTCATGGCAAAAAATGTTTGCTATGTGTGAAGACATCCCTCCTTCAGAAATTAATTCAGTCAATAAATCACAATGGAGAGCAGAGAGGTAAACAGTCCCTTTCTCATACTCTTAGCTCTGTGAATCCTAGTGAATGCCTCTGGGTTATGTAACGCAGGGGCAACATTCCAACAACTCATCCAGAAGCATTCAGAGTGACAGGTTTATCTTGACTATATCATAGTTTACTCCTCGGGAAGGTGGTGTTTTTTGGGGGGGACTAAATTTCCACAAATTATTAGGCAGAATTCTGCAGACGTTTAATCTCTCCCTGTAGCTCTGTGAATGACAAATGAACAAGCAGCCATCAAGCTCTAACTGTCATCAAAGGGCCTTTCATTCCTTGAGTGGTGACTTGGAAAAACATTATTTATGAATATCTGAAATAAAGAATATCATTCCTTTTCTGCCTCTCTTGTGACAAGCAGCTTTTGCAACTAACACCGCGCTGCATCACATTAATCATGTTATACAAAAGGAGATCTGTGGAGACACCATCCACTTTAGAGGAACTAATCTCATCCACCATAATCAAGGATACTTTCTCACAGACTCTCTGCCAGCAATTTCCATCAAAACAAAAGATGTATCTTGGATTTTTTAGATAAGTGAAAAGCGGAGAGGATCTACAGATTTATACCATCTTGTAAAGTTACATAAGCCACTCTAGGCTCATGACATACTTAAATAAGCAAAGGTTATGTAACAGCTCTATAACTGCACTTTACCATTGAGCAGCAAAGCAAATTAAGTAGGTGCACAGGAATTTACAAGTGAAGCAAAACATTGTACCAGATTCCTGCTTTTGTTCTCGGTGTGCATTAAGCCGTGTTTTCACATAAAAATGAAGGTACAGCTGTAAAGTATTTCCTCCACCGCTGGTGACTCACAGGAAGTTAAAGGGAAAAGTGAAAAATAAGTCAGAGCTGCACAAACACCGCGCACGCACATGCACACACACACACACGGCTGTTCTGCTCAGAAACGGTGTGTGTGAGAGAGACACAGACAGATGTGGCTTGCCTGTGTTGTGTACCCATCTATTAAAAGAGAAAGGGGTGTGGCTGCGAGAGCTGGAAGAAGTTATTTATCACTATTCTGTGTAACTGTGCCCTCTTATAAATTCAGAATAGCTGCTGTGCTGAGTAAAGCCTTTCATGGAGTCATTAATATTTGACAGAAAACATGGCTTTTTTATCAGACGAACATTTTCACCATTTCTTTTCTCTTCTCTTGATGTGAGCCTCGTGTCACAGTGCATTACAGGCTTTTGCTTTTATCTCGCTCGGTTCTATTACTGAATCAGCCGCACACCTCCATGCGTCCCGTTCCCCTCCTCTTGAGATCATGAATTAAAATTTCTACAAAACATTTAGTCCTCCTGCCTTTGATCTTAAATTCCATCTGCCTCGGTCACCCTCCTCCTCGATCATAAATGCTTCCTTTACCTCTATTATCACAACATTTACCAGCACACCTCCATTATTTCAAACATCTGCACCATTATCATTAATTCATGTCTGTCATTTTGTATGTTCCCGCGCACACTCGATGGACACGGGAGTGATATTGAAAACAGATGCAATCAAGTGAATAACAGCGTTGGAGGACGGCGTTTCCTCGTGTTGCAGGAAAATGTAAACAACCTGTTCTGTTTACTGTGGTGTGTTCATGCTCCCTATAAAAGTAATGGATAGATCGCAGACTTGTATCTGGACAAACACACGACCTGGATCAGGGAGTGTTGAGCTATTTCATCACATATGAGCCACAATTATACACACCATACACAGTTTTAGAGCTGAAACAGTTTGTTGATGAACTGATAAGTCAGTCGACAAAAAATAGATTGTAATTTGATGACACCACTTTGGGCTCTGGGACATATTCTCACATTGTATAGACACACAAATACAGCCTGTATTCTAATGTATGAATGGGCCTGTACAATGGCTGCATGTTCATCACCAGTTTCCCCAACAATGGTGTATTGGTGTCATCATGGTGTTATCATTTAGTCCCACAAAGACAATAAAGTAATGCTTGTATGTAATTTATGTTTGTGTGCAGCTATAAAAGTGGTTTGTAATAAAGATTAAAGGTCCAGTGTGAAAGATTTAAGGGGCTCTAGTGACATCTAGTGGTGAGGACTGCAGATTGCATCCAGCTGAAACTTCTCCTGGTTAGAATTCTCACAGTGTTCATTGTTCAGGAGGTTTTTACCAGGAGCCAGATCATCTGCAGAGGTCTCCTTGTTTCCAAAACAAATGGACCCGGTGATTTGAACTGTAAAAAACACTGAATAGAGCAGTTTTACATTGATAAAATAAAGATTTTTAGCTGCTTGTCACAGAGGGGCTGCTAATTATGGTGGCTAGTTTTATTTGATAGTAAATTGTTTTTGTGCTGTATATTTGGTTTGATTGTGATTTCACTTTACTGTCAGAAAAAGTTTTCTGAGACTTACTGTAACATGTCAGATAAAACTTGGGGGCATAAGCACATATAGCGAGCAACAGCAGCAGCAGCAGCAGCAGCAACCCACTGTCTGACACTGGCACATGTGAGGATGGAAACAGAGGGCTCGGAGTAGATGGAGCACCTGCCGCAGCGCATGAACATGTCATCTGCGGTCATTTCAACTTCACCAGCAGACTTCACTATAAGCTGATTGGCTGTAGAAACAGGTGACCACTCTTACGTTCCAAAACCAGCCACCAGCAACACCATCAGTGGTTTGAGGCAAGCTCAGACAGTCACTTCACACTGCTGCAACTTTTGTCTACAATGTTCTAAAACAGTTTCGGCTCATCGCGAATCTGTGGTCTGACACCTGCTAGTGATTATGCCTTTAGTTGTGTGTGTACAAGCATGTGAGTGAATGTGCACGTGCATATATGAGTATATGTTCCTGTCAGTCCGAAGCTAGTCTCGAATACTACTGGACCAATCAGCCTAATATTTTTTGTGCACATTTATGGCTGTATGCTCAAAGACCTCTTGTGATTGCAGTGATTCACATTTGCTGAAAAACCTGTTTTATTGGCTGTTTTATATCGTGACTGACTGCTGACTCCTCACTCCTCTTAACCCGCCTGTAGCAGTTGCAAGTTTTACGGCAAGTATTCCTGGCTCGACTAAAAACAACATGCCTGACTTTCTGTTGCAGGCCACATTTTAGCCTTTGTTGGGACTCAAAAACTGACATCTATGGAACCGTTTGGTCTCATTTTGAAGTGGAGCATCTGCAGATTAATTCCATACCCAATATTTTATGATCCACTAAAGTTAGGCATGTTACCAGATTAATTTGTACCCATTTTTATTACCTTCACCGCCATCTTTACTATGAGGTAGCCAGGAGGGACAATTCCTCAGCTGTGTCGCATTTTGGCCACCATGGCTGCCACATTTTGTAGCCTCGCAGTTTTTGTTGGTTTGGTCATTTCTTCATGATATTTGTGTTTCTAGAATAAGTAACTACGTGGGTGTGTAGTTTAGTGGTTGCTTTTTTGGTCTGTTTCAGTCGTGTTTCTTGTTATTATTTCCTTTGTTGTGTTGTAGCCTACAGACAAAGTTAATACCAATTAAAATCCAGTTATGAACGACATGGATCAAAGATTAGAAGCTGTGTTTCAGCTATTAAAAACCATCTTCTTTATTATATTGCATCTATATTTCACATACAGTGCCTGTTAGCAGGAAAACTCAACCTGCTCTGTGCAACGTGCCATGGTGCTGTAGAAAATAGACAAGGCAGGTATCTTTATTAGAGTCTTATAAGCTGCTTCTGAAGCGCAACACACCGCATCTGGTTGGATTACAAGAATTGTCTGGAGCGGCCACTATCAGGTCAGACGGCCATCTGGCAGAAATCTGTGATCTACTGAGTGCACTTTTGTGGTTTTTCTGCTGCTGTCAGTACTCACACTTCAACAAAAATTAACATTATCGAACACCTTCTAACACCTTCAACTGGCACTAATTTCTGTCAGAACTTTCACCTCAACAGTCACCAGCTCGACTTATCACCTATACTTCACTTTATACTTTCAGTGCTCGAGCTGGCTCTCAGCTTTATTTCCACTGAAACTTCAGCTTCACTCAGCACTTACACTTCGACTTGTGCTTAAACTTCCTTTGGTGCTTACACCTAACTGAGACATCATCTCCGTTCAGCGCTTTAATTTTAACTGCTGATTCAACATTCATTCATTTCAGAGAATGTGGGCTATAATTCTTGTTTGTAGAATCTCATCTTTTTTGATTTGCAATCACCAACTTAAAATTGTCATCCAATTCTGTTTTCACAGTTTCATCGTTGCTTCCTGTAGCCTTGCACACACCAACCACTGCCTTCAGCCTGTATTTGAAGCGTGTTAAGCTCGCTATAGCTCTTGTGCACATGTATACATGCATAGCGGGGACAAAGGAGTCAGAAAACTTGGTAGTCCTTATTCATAAAGACAATACATACCTCGTCCTGACACACTCAGTTGTTGCCCGCCTGACTCATTACAGGAGAATATGACTATACCCATCATATTGATAATAGATGATGCACTGAATTTTAAATGTCTGAAACTTAATTGGAAAAAAAATAATGGTAACTCAGACTTGATGTTTGCTAACTGAGCAAATATTCTCTATTTTAAATTAAACAAGAAAACAGACACCGCTCAATCTCTTGAACACCTCCTGAAACCTTATTCTATATAACCAGCTTGGTAAATAAAGTAACATCAAATATTTATGACAAATAGCTGTTTTAATCATAAATATTCATCGGCACAGGGCGGTTATCCTTCGAGAAAATGTATTGACAGAGCCAGCATAACATTCTCCAATTATTTGCCGGAGCAGCCAGTGTACCAGAGAGAAGCCTGTCCTCACCACATCTTCTTCATCTTATACATCTTACCATCGGTTCTGATCTAATATTCTCTGTATGCATCTCAGCTCTGGTGCCCTTTCCACAAATCAGGTGTTTAGTTTATATCCCAGAGGTAAACAAAGCAGGAAAAAGTTCACAACGAAGCAATTTATTTGAATGTCGGCTTCTTCCATTTGCATCGTATATCCAGGAGTTTGTGCTAAAACATTTTCTCATGCAAGTTTAAAAGTGCATTTATTTTGTTTGTCTTGTAATGGTGCGCTGGGACGAGCTTGGATTTTACTATCATTAGCATGTAGGGGGAATAATAAAGCAATCCCAAACATGACAAATGGATCTCTCAGGATAACTAATTGAAGATCAGGGGTTTATTTAAAAGACAAAATAGGATCTTTTTTTCTCACGGCGCACTGTAAAACGATACAACAAAAGTGAAGCATTTGTTATCTGGCCGTCACTTTTGTTTATCAGCTTATTAATCTTGTGCTGTTATATAGTAATCAATCATCTCTGTCATCTGTGAGAAAGAGGATATACTCTCGGTGCCGTGCAAAACAACACAAAGTCTCCCATCCAGTCAGCAACAGGCTCACTCTAACAGCTTTCAGTCTGTTATTTCCATCCATAATGTGCACAGGTGCAGCCTAATTCAATTGGAAGACGTTGCTGTGGTTATACACAAATACGTCTCCATGTTACCAGTAAAGCCGTTGTCATGGAGATGATGGGGCTTATATAAGCTCAAATGTATTTTTGTTCAAAATGAGTGCATTGTCTTCACTGTGCTCATTTCATTATGATTCGTTTATACCCACACATATAACCGCCACTGATTCAACTGTCTGTCTCTTTATCAGACAGGCTGACTATAAAGCAATACACTTTAACATGCTTTTTTTTTTTTGGATGGCTAGTAAGGCATGAAGGATCTGCTCTCAGGCAGAGACATTTTATGCCATCTGCAAAAGTTGATAACAGGCATTTTGCATTTCCCCCTCAGTATCGCTTCCATCAGTATCACTGTCACAAGCAGAGCTGCAGCCTTGATATTAGAAACTCAGCTGTCTGGTTTCACAAAAAACAATGAGATCCTTACCTTTCAGCCAAATATGCTCACGACGATGGAAAATGCTCTCGCAGTTGGGGGGGCGGGTGTGTGTGTGTGTGTGTGGGGGGGTTGTCATTCACTTCACCTTTAACCTCCCTGTCTGCCTTTGGATCCAGCACCCACCAGCTTTCAGCAGAGGATTAAACAGCTATTGACAGAGGAGTGACGTGATTGACAAGTTAAGGTTTCCTTCCTTGTCAGAAGGGGCCCTCTGTGTGTCTGTCTGGCCCATGTCTTTCCCGGAACTCACATTTCACATTCCAGCGTGACTTGAGCAACTTCTGAATTTTCTCTGCTGTGAAATACGGAGAGAAATTTCCAGTTTTTTCACACGGTTTGTCTAAAATGGCTCCCGTGCATGGACAGGAGGGGGAATAAAATTCTTGAATAAACTAGCATTCGAGTGTTATGTTAAGTTATTTCTTTTTGTATGCCTTCTCACACTATGTCCAGTGTTCATCGGTGTTCACCTACAGTGAGCAGCAGACACTCCTCTCAGATGAGGGAATTTTCAGCCTCAGTGGAACATGTGGGAGTTAGTACTGTATATTCATTTTAAGCCTTTGACTGCGTTACAACTGAAAGAGGGGCAGTTGTAGGAAGGTATCGCCGCCTGTGTCACTTCAGACGATGACAAAAAGTTATGAATAACGTCTGTTTGGTTATGATTTAGTCTGGAGAGCCCCTACATTCACAGGCACATGCTTCATTTATACACACAGCGCTGTAACAAGCTGGTAAGCATTGTGTTTCTTAACATTTTGACAGCTTGGTGGAAAGAAAACAGAACGCCTGAGGAGGGAGGTCAGAAATGCAGCGACGTTCCTCCTAATGTTCCTGTCAGGAGATACAATATGTATGGCAGGTAAGTTAGCTCTATATCAATAAGCAGGGACAGAGAGTAATAGCATACAGGCGTAAAGCTGGAAGGGCTTGTCTCTCCGTCTCTCTCAGTCATCTGGACCCACCTGTCCGCAGTCAGAGCCTCTCAGAAGATTTGCTGCCGGTCGGGGAATTCGTGGCTGAACGATGCGTCAGGGGTTGTCATATAAAATGTGAGTGCTTTCCCCTGAGTAATTTAATCACAGACTTTTATGGAGGCATCAGCCAGCATACTGAGAGACAGAGTAAAAGGATTGTAATTGGACTTCTTTCATTCAAAGTAATATATGGAATATGTGGTATAATTACAGCGCCCGGTAATGGTCCGTGGACCACTGAAATGCTAACGCGCAGTGATTGGTTTAATGTGTGTTCATGAGGGGGAATTTGCACCATATTGACTGGAGACTTTTCCTTTGGTGGTATTTCGTTTAGGCTTGTCAGACATTATCGTGTGGCTTTCATAACCTCCCAGCGACTCATTGCGACCATTGCGGGGTGATAGAGTGATTGAAAACTTTGTCCTTCTCAATAAATGAAACTTAGCAGAAATGGTCTATTATGAGCCAAATGAGTAATTTGTGTGGGCGATGTCTAAGGTCAATTCTACCATCATTAAAACGCTCTCGAGCAGTCTGGAAACCCTCTTATGCAACTGTGCTGTCTGAATAGAAACTGCTGTCAGATTTATGGCCACTTTCGGGGAGATTTTTGGTGACAGCGTATTTGATTTGATTGTGATTTTACTTTATCATCAGGGATATATTTGTCTTGCTTCCCAAGATGTCAATACAAACAACATTTAACCAAAAAAAACATACTAACAAGCTCAAATCACATCAGATATTATGAAAAGTGGATGCAGTGCTACAAATTGATCATTAATATTACAATCAGTGTTTGACCAAGGTACACTCGGGCATCTTAGGGACTGTTCTTTACTTATCAGAGGAGGAGAGTGGCTGGGGTGTGACTTTATTTATTCATTTATTTATTTACTCACTTACTTATTTATTCATTTATTGCTGTGTTTTTTAATATTGGCCCTCCTCACAGCTACAAATATATTTACCTGAGCCTCCCTGAGTGACTGGGGGACAATATCTGAAACTCCCTCCACAATAAAGAGGCTCTAACTATATATATTTTTTACATCTATTCCAAATGTAGGTTGTATTGGAGCCAAAGCAGAGAATTAACACCAAAACAAACAGCCTATTTCTTAAGCAAAATGCAAATCCTCCCTAAAAATCACATCATCATCATCATCATCATCATCATCACAAGAGCTGTGTGTGCACTTCAGCAGCATATGCACCCGTCACTGGTCCTACCACACAGAGTCAGCAAAATTCAACCCTACCAAATTTAAACACACACACATCACACACACTCATGCATCCCAAGGCACGCACAACATCAGCAACATGTGCGTAATGACTGTTTTTCCGAAT
Organism: Epinephelus moara; assembly: GCF_006386435.1. NCBI lineage: Eukaryota > Metazoa > Chordata > Actinopteri > Perciformes > Serranidae > Epinephelus > Epinephelus moara. Next base: position 35,089,963 of record NC_065529.1, on the reverse strand, counting down.
AAACTTTATACAGCAGCGGCAGCAGCGGCCGACCAGAATAACATCATCAACTTGGCCCGGCAGACATTATTAGATTCTAAAAACGTTCCCTTTGATGTTTGAAAGTTAAAAGTAAAAAAGAATTTTTTTGTCATGAATTTTAAATAAGATATCATTTGATGACATCAGACATCACTATTTTAAGCTTACTTGTGGTCATGTTTCATGACAGCAGTGCCAGTCTTGCATTCTGTGTTCAAGGATTGACAGAAATTTGAAAATCTGTCAATTTTCTTTAAAGTTTCTGGCTATGATTTGATGATAAATGGTGTGATTTCAGCAATTTTTAAAGAAAACATGCCTTTCAAACCCGCCGCTGGGTGTTGAGGTTTACATGGTATTCAAAATAAATACATAATAAAAGCATTTAAAGGTGTGTGTCCCTTCCTTAAGCCAAAATAAAAAGCTCAAGTCTTAAAAAATTGCATGATACACCATCCCTGCTTTACACCACCCTGTCGCCCCTCAGAGATAACAAACAGTCCCTTAGAAGCTGCACTTTGATTTAATAGTTTGACAGACTGAGGAACAAAAGAGTTCTTCAACCTGTTCAATCGAGCCTGCTGGACTCTAAATCTCCTGTGTGATGGCAGAAGCTGATATTCTTCAAATAAAGTGTGAGATGGATCGTGCGTACTATCACCGTCCAGAGACAACATTCTGTTAGTGAGCACAGCTTGAAATCTGGACTCAAACGTTTTACACAAAGTCTTTGAGCAGATACGTAGCACACTAGGTCAGTGGTGTAAGGTAGTCGTGACGGGCTCCAGTGCACGCTGTCATTCATGTATCGTCAAATGACATGATCAAATGGAGACTTGACATTGGACAACATTAGCATACATACATATTACCCAGCAATTATGTTTGGATATGACAAAAATATCAAAGACATTTAGAAAATAATTATTTAATTAAAAAGTTTTTTATAGTTTATTTACAGATTTTTACTGTTTATATAGAATAAACATCTAATTTTTAAACATTGTCACTGACTGTTTTACAAAATAAGCAAACCATGATGGAGATGGGTTTGCCCTCTGAGGAAATACATAGTAAATAGCATCATTTCTCATTTACTCACAATCTTTTTTAACCATTTTTTGAATACAGGCAAATATCTGAGGTGGTAATCCAAGTCACTCACAAGGGCCCACTCTCTCCACGGGCCCCTCCACCCCATGGGCCACATCACAAACACTCTGCCAGCACTATATATATATATATATATATACTATATATATTGTTTGTTTGTTTGTTTATTAAGATCCCCGTTAGCTTTTGCATCACAGCAGCCATTCTTCCCGGGATCTACACAGTAACATGGTGGCAATACAAAATATACAGTCACACTACACAACACAATACACTTAATAACACATCATAACGCACATCTACTGTAAATGAAAGAATATCAGTTGACATAGTTTATGTAAAACTAAAAGAATAAAAGAACATTATGAAATCTTGTTATATCCCAATGCTGTTTTCTTATTGTTGCTGTTGTCATTGTTGCAATGACTTGTTGCTGTGTTGTCTTGCTATTGTTATTGCTGAAGCTGTTGTGTCATGAATATTTTCTATTTTGTATTTGTGTTTTTATATGATAGTGTCTTTTCGTAGAGAAAATATTACTCACTGTTTCCTGCCCAGGGACTACAGATGAAAATTAGCTTAGAGCTAACTCTGGTGCAGCTAAGTTGTTTTGCACTGTCCCTGTTAAATAAATAAAATAAAATAAAATGAAATGAGATAAAATTAAATTAAATTAAATTAAATTGAATTAAATTAAATTAAATTAAATTGAATTACAGTTCGTCAATTTGTAGAGATCTCACAAATAATAACCTAATAGTTTTTAAAAAATCTCAGAAAAATCAGTAAAATATTAAGACAAATCTCTTTCTTCACATATTCATTATTACAGATATAAATATATATTTACAAATATAAAATTATTAAAAATTATTATTCAAAAATAATGTTCATTTTGAATTAATGTGTATTGTCACTGTTTGCAGTTCTAATTACAGTGTTCACTGAGCTCATCATACACACTGTTAACAGTCAATAGTTTACTGACTTTTAACAGTGTGTGGTCAACCCCCCCAAAAACTACTGTGACACTGTGGTAACTCCTTGTTCCTGTCAAATCGTACATCAGACACTGACTACATTAGCTGTGACAGAGAAATAATTCTTTACTGGAAATGGGGCAGTTCCTGGATGGCTTGGGAGTTGTCATGCTGCATGCTACATGTTTACGGTACCTTGGGCTTTTCCATTCACATCAGCCAACTCATTTTTCTGTTTCTCAGCTAAACCAATCAGGTGAGTCTGCTGTCCCACACAGCCTCAGTGCACCGTGTGTGTGTGTGAGTGTGTGTGTGTGTGTGAGTGTGTGCCAGCACAAGCATGACTTTAACCACAAAGTAAACAGCATATTTTATCTAACGGCGATAGAAAACTCAAAACGACAGAGCGGTGTTTTACAGTTATTTTCCTCCACATGGACTTGTCTGAGAGATTTTTATTTGTGTCATGTGACCTCATCTCGACGAGCGCCAGACCTCTGCTCCATATATACAAGGAGGAGGAATGCATTTTGCCTAACAATTAGCAGTGTAATGTAACCTGATGACGGCGCCACCCGAACGCTCAAAACATTAGGTCTAGTCACACTTTCCATCATCTCGCTCATCATGAAACATTACTGAAATGAGATCCAGGTTGTGAGAGTGTGTGTATGTGTGTGTGTGTGTCTCAGAGAGAAGAGAGTGAGAGAGAAGCAGAAGAGGACAGCGTTTCACAATCCTCAGATAAACTCAATGTGACAAGATGGTTACTTTCTCCCTCTGCTGTGACAGTTAATTCTGGACTAGGAAAAATGTCAAAAATGTTTAGCTGTGCTTGAGCGGAGTTAATTACAGAGGCCAGGGCAACTCAGACTAGGGCTGCTAATGGCCTTGACTTACAGATAAAGCTCCATTTACCAAGACTACTTTTTTAGCTACTGATCTAATTTACTTAAAATCAAACATTTTGGCAGCAGCAATTAGATTGTCACTGTTTAGATTAGACTTGAGACTGTGTTTCTTCCACCTGCCATTAACCTGATTAATGTTTGCAGTGTGTTTGTGCACAGCGTTGTTCTTACAGGTAGGAGAGATGTACGAGAAATGAAACCACGAATGCACATAAATATCCTTGTTGCTTGTTTGACATGCATGCTCCAAAGTGTCACCACCTGACATTTAGACCCTCTGGCCACCTATAAAACTCGCTCCCTCCCTCCTTCTCTCTCTTTGTCTCTTTCCTTCCTTTGAGGTCAGCGAACCACAGTGTTAGTGTTTTCAAGCCGCCCTTACATGTCTTTGTGGTTGCATCACTTCCTCCTTGCAGGTCCCTTCAGCGCTGCAGCATTGACACGTGAAAGTCTATGAAACAGCAATCAAGACATCAGTAGCACCGGGGCCGGAGCCAAGTGAACCCAGTCCCAGAGATCGGGACCCAGAGATGGCCCGTGAAATGAGTTGGAGTTGGAAAATCACCGGGGGGATATTCCACGCTCCGCTGCCAATTTCACTATCATAATCAACCTCAGCTTGTAGAGCGATATTATAGGGCCAACTATTTTCGCTGACACTCCAACTGTGCATAGATTTTTGTGGTGCAGGAGATAAGAGGGCAGATAGGAAATGTGCGGGGGCTGAATTGTAGATTGTGCGAGGGAAAAAAAAGTGCTGAATTTTTGGTTAATCTGATGTTAAATGTTCTTGTTTAAATTTGTAAATTAGTTTTATGAGATTGGTTTTCTGGTATTAATTACACCCATAGACGCTGACATTGTGAAAAACCCCTCAAAGGTTCAGGGTGTCGGATTTAGGAGGATATATTGGCAGAAATGCAATGTAGCCTAACATAGTAAGTGTGTTTAGCTTGGTGTATAATCACCTGAAACTAAGAACTGTAGTGTTTTCATTACCTTAGAATGAGCTGTTTATAGTTACATAGAGGCAGTTCCTTGTCCACAGAGTCTGCCATGTTGCACCGCCATGTTTCTACAGTAGCCCACAACAGACAAACCTAACACATCAGCCAATGTAGATCGCAGCTCCTCTGAGACAAGCCAAACAGCATCCGAAAAATACTCATTTTTAACGTCAAATTGCTTTATTCAGTGTTTATACTGGGTTTAATCACTGGGTTTATTTGTTTTAGAGAGGAAGAGACCTCTGCGGGTAATTCGGCTCCTTGTAAAAACCTCCTGAACGTCTGGATCTTATGTTATGAGAGAAAAAAGGTGAGCACACATTAGCAGGTGCTGGGCCAGCCTGGTCTCATTCTGAGCTCATCTAATACTGTCGCAAAGGGATTTTGGTGTCAGACGTCGACACAAAAAGGCACCTTTCAGGGCGGTATGATACGGAGTTGTATGCTATGAAGTTGTCAGTTTATAACACCGCCCGGCATAGCGCCACAGAAGGTGCATCAGTTTGTAACGCCACTGGTAGCAATGTAATATGGAAAGTCCCTCAGGGCAGGTGGGAGGGAGGAGCGGTGATAGGTCCAACAAACCTCAGACGTTCACCCGAGGGCCTGCTGTTTGCTTCCTGTGTAAATGTTGAGCCAAACCATGATGTTTTTTTCTAAACCTAACCACATGCTTCTGTTGCACAAGGAAATAAACATAAATACGAGATGTTTAACCTACTGTTAAATCACAAGTCTCAGGCACTCCCGACTAGACCACTCCCCTAACTTTATAAAACTCCACCCATCAGGCCTGTCACTCTTTTTCCCTCCAAACATGCCAGGTGCAACAAAGAGAGGACTGATGTGAGTGCATATCGACTTTTCACCTTTACAATGCCTTACTGTGTTGATCCTGTATGTGTTATTTTAAGCTTACAGATTGTTTTTCTGTCATTGTTCTAAGATTCCTGAGTTTAAAAAGTTGTTAAAAGAAGAAAAAGGAGTAATACTGTAACAGATGCATTAATTATGTTCAGTTGAATATCTAATTTGCTAATATTATTTTATAATTATTATTGTTTAACATCATGTAGAGCAGTAACATTTTCTTTTAATATTCCTTGTTATAGAAAAAATCATCCGAGAACCACCGCTGAACTGTTGAACTACGCAATACGCAATAAAAACTTGAAACGACTCCCTGGATCCTGTGTGTTTGAATGTGCACTGCATCATCAGATACTGGGTACTGTACGCAACTATAGCCCCTTTTACACTGCCAGATTTTCAGCGAATGTTGGGCAAGCTGCGAGCGTTTAGACACACATAGCCGGATTGGCGAGTTGATCCGAGGCACCCAATTTTCCGTCTCGTAGAGTAGTCATATTGGCGGAACCTTTTTGGTTTAAAAATACCGAGGCGGAACTTCCAGAACGGGAGGAGTTGTTGAAGACGCTGCACGTGCGAGCCACTGGCGGTGCATAAACAGGAAACAGCTGATAGCAGGAATTAGCGAGCAGCTAGTAGCAAGAGGGAAACGCAAACCTGACAGACACTGTAAAGATGAGCAACTGGGGAGACAAGGAATTGCGCGCCCTCCTTGTCCTCGCAAACTAAGAGACGGTGAAAAATAGGTTGACCTACGAGAGAATCGCCGAAGGACTGACCAGCTGCGGCTTCCCTCCCACGTCACTGTTTACGTCACACGCTGAGCTACAGGTTTTGTTACTTGCTCACGCCCCCCATTGCCCCGAAAAAGGTGCATTCTGTATAAACAAAAGTAGGTAGGCGGCATTTTGCTGCACTCCCCGATTTAGTTTTTATACTGCCAATGCTGAAAGAAGACTGATTGGGCTTTCCTGCAAATTTGCACAATTCCTGTTTAAAAAGGGCTTATAAGAAACTGTACATTTGCTGTGAAAATGGAAGTGTATTTTGAAGAGACACAATGCATGTAACAGGCATGAATTAACACGGCGTCCTGGACCATCGAGTGTCATATGTAGACGTTAAAGTTCACTGACAAAACCACAAAATTTGAGGAGTTGGCATGACAACACGTTGGCTGGGCTAGCAGGGACATCTGCTACGAGCCGAACAGCAGCAGAAAAACACAAATTTCTAATGTGAAACTGTTTTACTCAGCGATTTTTGCGCTTATAACCTCCTGGTCTGTTTGTTTTGGAGAGGAAGAGACATCCGCTGATAATTCAGCTCCCGGTGAAAACAATGAACACTGACGGAATCGTAACCGAGAGTTCACACTTGGCACATGGGAGAGGTTTTAGCTGGTTGCAGTCTGCGATCCTACCAGTAAATCCTAAACACTGCTTCTTTAAGTGAAAAGGTGCAGAGACAAATGATTGGAATCTATAAATCTAAGAAGCCATATTGGTAACCATCAGGTGATCATTAATATCAAAGGCAATCTTGACATTCTGAAATTCTGCCCAAACTTACACACACCTATAAATATATATTAATGATCTCCACACAGCTACAGTTATTTTAGACACTACATAGCACATTTAATACTGCTCGATGTATTGGATCAATAAATATACATTCAGGTTTATTGGCCCATAGATACCGAGGGACTAACAAAAAACACATGACCATATGGCACAACTGAAGCCACCTAACATCCATAATAGTTTATTGAGATACTTTTACTATAAATATTTTTTATGAGGCCCAGTTGCGTTGTAAAAAGAATTTCCTCGGTGGAAATATAAACCTCAAAGTGAATTTCCATATGTCAAAAAGTACATTGAAAGTGTTTTGTTTTTCTCTTACAGTGTTCTTACTGCTCTGAGGTTTACTGTAAACCACAACTAGGTGAAGTACAAGTTATGATTTCCCACATTTTATATTGTTTTTGTTTGACAGTACTCTTAAATAGTTTTCTCAGAACTGCAACAAGCCACACAAGTGAGACGTGGGGAAAAACCTATAACATCATCAAGCAGCCCTGAATATTTCTGGCTCTGAGAGAAGACACTACAGAAGGCTGTGTGTGCTGATCATATGACACATGGATGTGAATATTAATGTAAATGTGCTCTGAACATGGTGATTAAAATCCATGTTTCTTTTCAGCCGTCTCCATCGTGGACATTTATAGACTAATTGAGTATTTTGAGTGAAAATGCAGACGGACCCAAAGAAGTAATGGTAAGGTAATTGTGAAGTAATTATGTCCCTAATTGCAAATCAGTGTGTTGGTCCAATTTACCTGAGAAAACACAGTTAGCAGTGACTAATTAGTTATTGCTTTTGTGCCAGTAGCACCTTGTGCAGATTAATCAGCAGAGATTTGTCGAGAAATCGCTCAGCGTGCAGATTCATAGATATGTAGGAAGTAAACAGTGGTTCATAAACATCATATCCAACAGTTTGTTCTTTCAGTAATTCATAATTAGGTCGTCTATGACTTATTTAGCTATTAATTTATTAGAAGTGAGTTTGTGATTTGTTCCCACAGTGTCTGCTCGGGTCCAACTTTAATAAAATGTTACTGAAATTTCTTGTTTGTTTTTGACTTGTGAGCTAAAGCTATTTTATTCTGCAAAGCCCCAGACCCTTGTTGTTTTGACCACATAAATGTAAATGACAAATTCACATAGATAACTGAATTTCACCAAAATTGAAAATATAGGTTGATTTTAATGCTGTATCTGCAGACAAACGAATATAAACACATGTTCAAAAGCATCAATAACTTGGTGGTGATGTGTCTAATATTAGTCCCAGGGTTATTACAGCAGACGTGTCAATCAGTTTGTCAGTGACGGCAGCAAAGATGAGGTGGGGTGATCCATTTTTTACATTTACATATCAGATTATGCCTTAAAGAAACAAAGAACGCCTTTTTTATTTCATCAGGATCTCTTTCCAGTTTCCTCAATATTTAACACTCAGGCTCCCACTGTTACCTGCTTCCTGGCAGTCATATCCCTTTGTCATTTAAAACCCTTTTTTTAACTTCATAATTTTCAACACAACATCACTTATTCGATCAGTTTTAATTATTTGATTACTGAGCTACTAACAGACAAAATTTACCTTTAACTTTCACTTTCAGAGGAGGTTCTCTTCAGTGCAAGTTACACCTGCACATTGTGGTGTTGCAACACATATTTTAAATTAATAGATTTAAAGAACTTAAACATTTACTGGGATAGTTCAGATCTTTCGAAGTGGGGTTGTTAAAGGCACTTATCTATAGTCAGTGTATTACAGGGGCGATTTCTCTGAGACAACAAGAGAGGCTTTACTTCCCCTAAAATTTCATAGAAGAAATGGTCAAATATGCACTACTGAATTTACATTAAAATAAGAATTTACATTGCATTAAACGTGCGCTAGGATGTGTTTAACATCACGAGTATGATGTTCAAACATCAGCTGTTTATCACCAGTTTTCAAACGCAACCTCCCTGTCATACATTCTTGTGTCAGCACGGTGGACGCGGAGCCTCCAAGCATGAGCAGGTTTTTTTTCATGCAGCAAAGTGAGACGGTCATTGGATAAATGCGACAAAATCGTCACTTCCAGGGAGGCTCACTGCTGTATTACCTACAGGAGATGGCGGTCGGTATGCCCACAGTTTGGAGAAGCAGGCAGGAGTATCGCCTCAGAGGTTAAGCAATGTACTGCTGTGGACAGGGGCAGCATTTAAGTCACCTAAAAAATGCTAATATTAGTTAAAGTGTACGCATATTAAGAATATTTTCACTGCTTTACCTCACCATCAGACAGCAATTTCTGATGGGTAGCTCAAGCTGTGATATTGCTTTCCTTAAAGCCAGACTCCATTGAGAAAAACAGTAATTTAACATCGCTGAACACAGGAGTGTTGGGCAGTAACATATTACTAGTAACGTGTTACAGTAATGATATTACAGTTACTTCAAAACTTAACAACTCGTCACGTTACTTTTGTTATCACATCACTACTGACTTGAAATACAACATCACATTTTAGAAATCATTGCGCTGCGCAGGCACGTCACAAAGCAGCAAGCTAGTTGGAAACACTTAGCAGCTGGAAATTCACTTTGATTTTGTCAGGAGGAAAGCTGAGAGGAACACTGTTGCTGCAGATAGTCAGACTAAAACTTTTTCCACTGTAAAAACACGTCCTCAAACCTCCGGTCTGAAACACCTTGGCTACTATGACCGACAACACAACAACATGAAGCTCCAGGAAATACACTCCACCAAAGGTGAGCTCTCCTCGGCGGCGGAAGTCGACTGTAGCTCTGCCCTGGCTAGCCAACCAAAACTGGATTTTAATCATGGACAGCTGCAGCTACAAAGACATAATGAAGCTTGTGGTTGGATATGTTGTGGATGAAATGTTGCTTTCGGGCAGAGCCTTGGGAAAATACCGGTCACAAGCAATAGAAACATCCCAGAAGCTGCCTCGCCTTAGCTTCTCTTAGTGGTGATTCCCCTGTCATTCACACAGAGGCACACATCTGAACTTTGGGGAAATACGCAATTACCAATTTTATGGGGTGTGATATAACAGAAAAGTAAATACAACAAGTAGTGTAACAAATTACTGTTGGCAGGGTGTATTCAGTAAAGTAATATTATTACTTTTGAAAAAAGTAACAAGAAATGAGTCATTTATTACATTTTAGAATAACAAGCCCGACACTGATGTTGATAAATGCCTTAATAAATTATTTTGTTTGTGATATTGTGTGACTGTGGTGTTTTAAGGGGTTAGGTCAGATTCACTACAGTCACACAGCACAAACTATCTAACCGATCAAGGCAATGGTTGACCAGAAACCCCTGTGTTCAGTGTCCTGTGGCTTTGATGAGAGTATAGATAGGGAAGTTGAGCCATTAACAGAAAGGGCTATCTGCGCCGAGGTAAAGCGGTGAAAATATTCTAAATATAGCACATACATACACTGATATCGACTTTTTTTTAGGTAGCTGAAACTCGCCTTGCTGCCCCCCATCCACAGCAGTACATTGCTTTGCTTCCATAGCAGTCCTCCTGTCTGCTTCTCCACACTGGGGGCATGCTGACCACCATCTACTGTAATTAATACACCAACTGTGAATAAGTACCTCGTAAACCCCACTTCAAAAGATCTGAACTACCCCTTTAAGGTTTAAGTTTTAAGACAGACCCACAGGAAGAGGAGGAACACAGGACAAACATTTGTTGAGCAGGCTTTGTTCAGATGGAAAGTGATGAGTGTGTAATAAACTGTGAATTAATGAGATATTCAGCTCTTAGCAGTATCACAAGCCCTTTTTAAACAGGGGTTGTGCAAATTTGCAGGAAAGCCCAATCAGTCTTCTTTCAGCATTGGCAGTATAAAAACAAAGTCGGGGAGTGCGTCAAAATGCCGCCTGCCTACTTTTGTTTATACAGAACGTGCCTTTTTCGAGGCAATGGGGGGCGTCAGCAAGTAACAAAACCTGTAGCTCAGCGTGTGACGTAAACAGTGACGTGGGAGGGAAGCCACGGCTGGTCAGTCCTTCGGCGATTCTCTCATAAGTCGGCCGTTTTTCACCGTTCCCGTCATTTGACGGTTAATGGCCTCTTCGTTTGCGAGGGCTAGGAGGGCGCGCAATTCCTTGTCTCCCCAGTTGCTCATCTTTACTGTCAGGTTTGTGTTTCCCTCTTGCTACTAGCTGCTCGCTAATTCCTGCTATCAGCTGTTTCCTGTTTATCCACCGCCAGTGGCTCGCATGTGCAGCGTCATCAACAGCTCCTCCCACAACTCTTCAACAGCCCCTCCCGTGGCGGAAGGCCGCCTCGGACTTTTTAAATGAAAAAGGTTCCGCCAATATGACTACCCTACGAGGCGGAAAATTGGGCACCTCGGATCAACTCGCCAATCCAGCTCTGTGTGTCTAAACGCTCGCAGCTTGCCGGCAAAACGGCCCAACATTCGCCCGAAAATCTGGCAGTGTAAAAGGGGCTTTAATCTCCACATCAGGTGTTGTTCTGTTGTGTTTGAATGACTCTGATCAGAACGTCTTCCTGTGTCTCCTCTAGAGTTGTTGAGTCTGAAGTATGTTGTCATAAACTGGCCTTAGATACATGATAGATTTAAACACTGTATCACAAGACTTCATCATTTTTTTGCTATTAACGTCCATCCAAAAATATCTCCCTGAGATTCCTGATAAGTCTATCACAGTCTTCAGTAGGAGCCCTTTGAATATCTGTGTATAGCAGCGACTGAGCTCCTGCCTCAGTGTGTGTCTGCGTGTTAGAGAATGGCCTTTCTTACTGTAAATCTCCGGGACATTGCACGGATCTCTCCGACAGCCAAAGCCAGTCGTCTTCATTCATTTGCAATGTACATCTGCCTTTGGTATGAATATGGCTGTCAGTCCCGTAAAGACCATCACAATAGAACACGCTCATTAGTATTGTGTTGCACTGTGCTTCAGCATCAAGCGCCTACCACCCTTGACTAATTTTCTGTTTGTATCGAGAAACAAAAGCTCTCCAAATCCCCCCGTGGGCTCCGGAGTGGCTTTACTGCACATCAAACTACGCCAATTACCTTTTGCATGATTAATTGGACCAATTAGAATTAGCAGAGGAAGAAAATGATTCTTGGCAAGGTGCGAAACATTAATTAGTCATATAAAAAAAAAAAAAAACGTTTATTAGTGTTCAAATTTAATCTCGCAGAACACAATGGGATTAAGAGGAAAAGACAGTTAATATGTGGCGTGTTCAATCACTCTGGGCTGCAGATGGAATAATGAGTGTCACTGCTTGCATTGTGCTCCGTCACACTCACACACACACGCACGCGCACACACACAGCCTCCATCCCCTACCACAGTTACTGTACTGTTAGAAAACACCCATCTTCATCCATCATACAAAGTGGCAGTTGTAACACAAACATTCCAGCTCTGATTGATGAGTCAAGACCATACAAACGACTTATACACAGTAATCCCGTGCAAGATTTATGGCCCAAAGGCGATGCATTACAAATTTGCAATAACAAAATCAACAACAATCGCCGCGGCGGCAGCACCAGCAGCTAATGGTGATTTAGCTGTGGCAGCATTTATAATGGTATGGAATGGCATCGGTAATAACAACGTTGCATTACGGTAGTTTACACACTGTGTCTGTAGCATGGGAAATGACAGGCGCAGGGCAGCTGTTTATGATGGTGAAAAAACACAAGCAGGTACAGTATGGGCAGTGAGGAGCGTGTGGGTGTTTTCTCACAGTTTGAACATTCATGCAATAAAAACACACACACACACACACACACACACACACACACACACACACACACACACACAGGGAGCGGCTTCACACTGAACTAAGCCCTGGCCTATAAAAGATAACTGTAATCTGCACACACACACACACACACACACACTTTGGAAGTTGGTTAACAAAGTCTGTTGTAATTGTCTTTCTCTCTGTCTTTCTCTATGTGTGTGTGTGTGTGTGTGTGTGTGTGTCTGCCCTGTTTTAGGGGAATCACCTGAACAAATAATGAAAAACTGAGAGTTAGAGGTGAAACATGAAACTTAAAGAAATCACACTTCAATATCTTTCCACATCATAAACACAATCTAACAAACCAGCTGCTCCGGTAATGAGAGCGTTTGTCGGCTTATAACCATAATAAGTTCATCAGCACAATGTGTGTGTGTGTGTTTAGTTTTGTCACTCTTGTACTGTATGACAAAAACAAAAATGTTCTCACATGAGGTTACTGCTGTGTCTGTGCTGCACTGTATATGTGACAAAAACATCACGTGGGATTGTAAAGTCTGTTTCAGTGGGTTGCCTTTTTAAGCTAATTTGGAGCAGTGAATAAACCTCAAATGAGAACACTAAAAGATTTGATTTTTAACTTTTAAAGGTCCTGTATGCAACATTCAGAACATTAACACAGCAGAAAGTCAGTATTTGCTGTGTAAGGATAAAGTGAAGTAATGGCGTCCTGAGCAGAGAATTGAATCACGCTTCCTCTGAGCTTCTCTGCTCTATGTTGTGGTAGCTGGTCTGGCTGTATGTAGGCACACGTGAGTTCCTGTGTGTGTGTGTCCCAGTGGTTAGCTGACTAGCCACCGCTGTGCACGGCACTCACATAGCTCATATAGTTACCAACCTGGTCTCATTCCAAAGTCATAGACTGCTAGTGCTGTGGCAGTGACTTTTTTTTTTTTTTTACATTTTGAGTAGGATGGAATTAAAATACATAAACCTTCAGATAAATGTTAAGTTGGTTCAACTCAATTACATTTTTTGAGGTCAAAGCAAATCATGTTGGTCGAACTAATATAATTGTGTTTGTGGTATTATAAAAGACTCATAGGACTGATTTAGTTAACCAGAGTTAGAGCTACTTGTGTTGTTGTTACCTTAATGTTACCTTAAGTTGAACCAGTTGGTTATTTTGTAGAGTGTGTTCTTTTTACTAAAACCAACCACATGCTTTTGTTGCCTAAACCTAACCACCTGTGTGTTTCAGCTAAATGTAAACTCGTGCATTTGTAACTAAAGGAAAAAAATGTCAATTTGCAGTGTTGTACCAACTTAGTGCATTATTTTGAAACAGTCTGTATGCAAATGGTACATTTCCTGTCAAAACAGAAGTGTATTTTTGAAAATACACAATGCATGTTACAGGCTGAAGTTGACACAGCATCCCAGAACGCCAACAACCAACGCACCCAGGGTACCTTGCGCATCATATATCAAAGTGGAAACGCCATGACCAAATGTCAATATGTGACAAGGTTGGAGTGAGAATGTGTTGCAGTCACCACTGATAGCGCTGTCCTGATCCATGTTGGCAAAACAGCAGAATGGTGATGTTGCAAAAACATTACACCCTCCTTCTAGTTCCCCTCCAGTTAACACCGTTATCTGTGTTAACACTGTTGTGGTTGTTAGTACTGTTCATGCTGTTTGCACCCTCAGCTGCTTGCCAGCTAAGCCACCTCCATGTTGAGAGCCGTGTGCAGACTTTAGCCCCTTTTACACTGCCAGATTTTTGGTGAATGTTGGGCCGTTTTGCCGGCAAGCTGTGAGTGTTGATGACCTGTAGGAGGAGCTGTTGATGACGCTGCACATGCGAGCCACTGGCGGTGGATAAACAGGAAACAGCTGATAGCAGGAATTAGCGAGCAGCTAGTAGCAAGAGGGAAACGCAAACCTGACAGACACTGTAAAGATGAGCAACTGGGGAGACAAGGAATTGCGCGCCCTCCTTGCCCTCTCAAACGAAGAGGCCATTAACCATCAGATGACGGGAACGGTGAGGAACGGGCCGACTTACGAGAGAATCGCTGAAGGACTGACCAGCCGTGGCTTCCCTCCCACGTCACTGTTTACGTCACACGCTGAGCTACAGGTTTTGTTACTTGCTCACGCCCCCCATTGCCCCGAAAAAGGTGCATTCTGTATAAACAAAAGTAGGCAGGCGGCATTTTGCTGCCCTCCCCGATTTTGTTTTTATACTGCCAATGCTGAAAGAAGACTGATTGGGCTTTCCTGCAAATTTGCACAACTCCTGTTTAAAAAGGGCTTTAGAATCATATATGCTGTAAATGTCACATACAGCTCCTTTAATTTTATGTGCAAAGCTCCTACATGATCATAACTGACTCTGCTGGTTTAAATGTACCAGTTTAAAATGGAGTATGAAGGCAAAATGAGCACATTTTGCTCCCCCTGTTAACCTGCCATCGCTCTCTTTTCTCTGGGTTCAGACCCAGACACTGTTCCATCTTGACCCAGACTTATGAACAAAAAACATATTAAGAATTACCAAAATTGTCAGAGTGTCTCTGTTTTAACCAGCACTGCATTTCTAGCTCTCTAGCTCACGTGATGCTACTAAGCCAATCAAACCTCTTTGCTCTGCCTCTGAAGGAAGAGATACCCAGTGATTTCTTCGGAAGAGGTCATAAGCCATTCAGTTCATCTTTAACTATACACTAAATGTTAAACACTTAATGTTTTTCAAAGTAAAATCTTAATCCAAAAAGTAACTACTGACTAAATAAATGTGGTGGAGCAAAAAGCATACTCAAGTAGTACCTTAAAACTGTACTAAAGCACAGTACCTGAGTAAATGTACTTACCTACTTTCCACCACTGATGATCACAGAGCCAACAGTGACATCATTAAACACAGGTCCAGTTCAGAGTTTTCAGCAGAGTGGATCTGAGTGGTCAAATGTTATTCTTCATAAGGAAGTCACTGGGAGAGCTCGCCGGCAAATCAGTTCAAAAATCTCATTCCTTTTTCTGTTTTATGTGACTTATATGAAAATCTTTTGAGCAGAAGTGATATAGTAGAGCAATAATGTCCAGCACTAATTTAATACCTTATTACCATAAGCCTGGTGCAATGCATGCATAATAAATTGTTGTATCTTTTACACGGCTCAGGCATATGGTTGGGAGACCGGATTCTCTTCAAACTGCACCAAATTTGCATGATAGGATGTGAGAGTTGGATGGATTTGGGGATTATATGAAACACAGCTTCCATTTCCAGTTCATTGTACTAAGGAGAGGTATCACATTTACACAGATGGCAAGGAACTTGGAAATGCACAGCTTCTGTGAAACACAAAATGTGCACGGGAGAGGAAAAAAAAAAAAATCACTTCAAAGACAGAATCTATACAGTTTTTTCCCTCCGAAAGAAAACGTGTCTCTTTTTTTTTTCTTCTCAGCCTTCTGTATTTTTTAAATGGTCTGCAGCTTTCTGCAGCTCAGATGGAGCTGATCAATGTTGTTAGTAGTCTTTAAGCCGCATGGTCGCAGTCTCACAATGTGTTTCATGGGAGGTTCTAGAGACCCTGCCAGGACAATCATGATGTCTATTATAGTTAGATCATTCCAGAGGTCAGTCCAGGGAGCATATTACTGCACGGATGAATGGCATCACCCTGACAGTCTACAACCATCTAACTGTATTCTGACATTACAGTAGGCACTGATATGCATTGTATAAGAACAGATAGCTTTCCTCAGGGGGGTCAGCCGTTATGAGCAGTTTTATATTTTATGATTCTTCCTGTTAAAACACCCTAATGTATTTTAACGTCCTTGTATTCCCACTTTATGTTCTTCAATGACATTCAAATTGCCTAATTGTATTTTTTGCTTAAGCTACATTGCATAATGTGTTTTGCTCCCATGCTGTCAATCATCTGATTTGAAAAGAAGCGCAGTACTTAAAGCACTGATTACCTTCTTAGTGTATAAAAAAAAAATCTTTCTACTTTGTCATCACGGTTTATGCGTTCAAAGTACAATTTTACAGTGGAATATTCCTATCACACCATGCAATGAGGGGCGTGCAATTAAACAGCAGACACTTCAGATAGATTTTGTCACTGGGCTTGAGGAGCACGAGTTTTACTTACCCCAGATTTTAGTTTCATGTAAAAAAAAGAAGAAAGAAAAAGACTCACACGAATATGAAAGGTAATCTCTCTCCCACATGCTGTCAGTTTGAATCTGGTTGTTCCTGACGTCTGACTCAGTATTCAACCACAAATACCAGTGGCCAGGTAACGTTGATGTGTAGTGACGTCAGGGACAGGGGATTAGCCGTGATAATCAGCAGTGTTTTCTCCAGGTGACACTAACGTGTCTGGTTCCGCTGTAAAAGGTCAGACACACAGCGGTGGAACTAGCTGTGGTTCAATTTGTTGTTTTGTTTTCCGTCAGTATCTAACAGCCGTCACTTATGCTGTCCGCTGTGCTGACAAGAGAATGTCAGAGATGGTTATTTTAATGTAACTACAGAGACGGACTGAAAGCACATTATGTACAGAATTTGTCTTGATAATAATAATCTCAGGTTCAGTCCCTTTGTTCCTCTATTTTTGGTTCTTTGTTTTTGTTTTTGTTCTTGTTTGTAATTGGAGTTTTTGGCAGCCCGTAAAACTAAGACATCAAATTTTAATGAACGGCAGTGCTCATAGATACAGGTCAGAACAATAAAGCAACAGTTTCTTGCAATGGCATCTTATTACAAGGAACTGTTGAAAAACTTGTGTTTCAGAGTGTAACCCTTAGACCTTTTAATGTATCAAGGGTGAGGATTTCGTTTCAACTTTGGGCAAGATGACACATATGAAACCATAGACTGTTTAAAATAACGGACGTGACATCACCCTTCCTTCAAAACACACATTAAACATGGCTTAATAGAGACAGTTTCAAACACAAGTACACAAATCAGCTTCACTCTAACTCGCAGCATTCACAGACAAAGCACTTGTCTTTATATGGACACATTTTCCCCACAAATACAACATGCTAATGTTATTAGCACAAGCCTATGACATTTTACATTGTGTAAATTAGCCTAGCAGCTAGCGGACTTTTCCTCGACTCATATGACGCCAGGGACAACAGCAACATTTAACAAAGGTAACGTTACCAAATTCGGCTCCATTACAACTCACAAGGTTCACTGACAAAACAACTGTCTTCTTCTAAACACGTTTTCCAAACAAATATAACATGCTAACATTATTAGCACAAGCCTATGGCATTTTACATTGTATAAATTAGCCTAGCAACTAGTGGAGATTTCCTCTGCTCATATGAAGCCAGGATAAATCAAACACAAGACTTAAGATGCTATTTTGTGGAGGCTTTATTGTCTTCACAATTTATCATTTCTTATCTGTGAAATAAAAGTAAATAAAAGCTTTGTTTCCACTGAGGGAAACCGTTTCAGCTTACAAAAATACACAGGAGGTCTGTGTCACCACGACCTGTAGCCTAGTTACATTTCTCGGGAGATGTGCGTCAGGCGTAGGGTGCAGTGTAGGCTCTGTGCAAAAGTGGAAATCCCGTTTCAGGTTTGGCATTTCAGCCTTTGCCGTCTTGTTTTTCTGGAGCCAGAAGTGACAGTATTTGG
Source organism: Epinephelus moara (assembly GCF_006386435.1). NCBI lineage: Eukaryota > Metazoa > Chordata > Actinopteri > Perciformes > Serranidae > Epinephelus > Epinephelus moara. Next base: position 35,072,023 of record NC_065529.1, on the reverse strand, counting down.
ATAAGAGGGTGGAGCTGTGGAGAAGCCAAGGACATCATCTACAGACAGCCTGTCACTCAAAGCCACCATGCGGGTGGGTTATTTAAAATGGAGGGTGTGGGGGTCCTCAGGCAGAAAATTTTGAGCACCAAACATTAAATCTCCTGCATTTTAGTGAATATTTTAATTTTAATTTATAGTGTAAACAACTTTAATTTTGTCAAATCAAAGTTCATTGCTACTTCCATGTTTTTACTGGGAGGCGCAATTTTTTGTTTCTTCTCCTACACTTGCATCCACCATTTGTGATATGTGAAATAGCGTTGTTGGGATGCTTCTACAATAAGTGTGTCCAAACCCTCTGGCTGCAGTCTGCATATGAATTTGGCTAAAACATACTTTTCAAGGTGAGTTGTATCTCTAAATTACACTCCCAGATCCCAATCAAAATTACTGGAAGGATGCAAAAATTCTCAATGTGCATGTTCTAAATTCATATTCAGACTTCACATGTGATAAATTAATCACAAATAATTGGGCAGTAAACCGGCAGATAATGTGCATCTTTATTTGAACCAGCTGTCTCTTGCAAAGTTTTTTTTAAAACCTGACCTGGGATTCTTCAGCTGCGTCATTCTTTCAGTCTGTTGTTTTGGGCAAAGCAGCTCAAGAGTTTCCTGCAGCTAATAAAATGTTGCTTCACAATAGAGCCGCAGCGATGTTCAACACATAAACTCATGGCTAGATATTTATTCTGCAGACACGGGTCGAGCCAGCACCACAGCGATACATAAATCAGCTCCATATTTGTAGCGGTAGACAAACCTGTAGCTTGTGATGGCTCCTGATCAACACTTCTTGTTCCGTGGGAAAAAACTTTTTATTTGACTTCAGTTATTCAGGCTGCATTGTGGCATTGTAGCAGTTTCATTTCACGTCTCCTCTACTTGCCATATGCACTCAGGGTGGGGGTTGGTCTCTTTACATCTGTCTTAAATTACTGTCAGTAAAGGCCACACAGACCCACCACCCAAATCATCAAATTTCAAATTCTACATATGGGTGTTAGGTCGACATAAAAATGTAGTAAAACCACTGAGCAGTCAGGGACCATGCAGCAGTGTAAATCATGTCAGGCACATCTAAATATTCAAAACTTGCTTCTAAATTGAAGGCTGTTTTCTCCCCTTTTTTTCCACCGAGACTGAACATGCGACTATCATTGTGCACAGCAGCTGACTGTGTCTCTTTCATTGTCTGTGTCACTCTGTTTCATGTTATATAATTATATACTTCAAGGCCAATCTAAAGCACAAAGCCCTCTAAAATTAGCTTCACTATGAGTCATCTTTGAAACCATCCTATAAAGGTTACATGATTCTCAACAGCAGCAACTGCAATCAAGGCCTGTTGACTGCGCTGGGGGACTTTAAAACCACAGAGACCCAAGTGCTGTTCTTTCACATGCTCTAAGTCAGACCTCATCAGGTTATGTGAATGGTCTCAGGTACCTTCAAGGAAATGTCGATGGCCTAAAGAGAAGGCTTGTGAGTCAGTGGATTGTTGTATCCATTATCTGACATTATTGTTGTGATGTGTCGAAGATCACAGGGAAACCATCATTCAGTAGCGATGCCTGGCTCTCTGGATAGCAGTACATCTGTCTGTTGGTCAGGTCATTCAGGCTTTAATATCTCAGCAATGGTAGAATTGATTTTGTACTGATATCTGTGGTTCCCAGAGGATTAATCCTACTAACTTCAGTGTTCCCCTGATTCTTCATCTACTGTAGGCCTATCTTTACGTCACATAACGTCTGTGGTTTTGAGTGAAAAATGTGTCCAGTACTTTGTTTTTGACCAAATACCTGAAAACTAAAAACATTCCCATCAGCCTCAGTTGTATTTTGTGTTTAGTGCTGATTAGAAAATGGTAATGTAGCATGCTAACACACTTACCTAACATGGTAAACTGGTATACCTGCCATTCTAGCATTAGCATTTAGCTGAAATGCCTCTGTGCCAAAGTACAGCCTCACAGAGCCTCTAGCATGGCTGTAGACCCTGGATCTTCAACAGGGGCTCTGCAACCCCTAAGGGGGGCATCAGAGTGACTATGTGGGGCTCCAAATAATTAGCCCCTTTTACACTGCCAGACAGACCGAGTCGGCCTTCCACAACAGGAGGGGCTGTTGATGACCTGTGGGAGGAGCTGTTGATGATGCCGCACGTGCGAGCCACTGGCGACGGATAAACAGCAAACAGCTGATAGCAGGAATTAGCGAGCAACTGGTAGCAAGAGGGAAATGCAAACCTGACAGACACAGTAAAGATGAGCAACTGGGGAGACAAGGAATTGCGCGCCCTCCTTGCCCTCGCAAACGAAGAGGCCATTAACTGTCAGATGACGGGGACGGTGAAGAACGGGCCGACTTTCGAGAGAATCGCAGAAGGACTGACTAGCCACGGGTTCCCTCCCACGTCACTGTTTACGTCACAGGCTGAGCTACACGTTTTGTTACTTGCTCACGCCCCCCATTGCCCTGAAAAAGGCGCATTCTGTATAAACAAAAGTAGGCCGGCGGCATTTTGCTGCGGCATTAGTTCCAATATTATTCCAAGTGTCATTCATTCATTCATTCATTCATTCATTCATTCATTCATTCATTTTACATGCCCACTTATCCTGGAGGGGGCTGGAGCCTATCCCAGCTGACACTGGGCGAGAGGCAGGGTACACCCTGGACAGGTCGCCAGACTATCACAGGGCTGACACATAGAGACAGACAACCATTCACACCTACATTCACACCTACGATCAATTTAGAGTCACCAATTAACCTGCATGTCTTTGGACTGTGGGAGGAAGCTGGAGTACCCGGAGAGAACCCACGCTGACATGAAGAGAACATGCAAACTCTGCACAGAAAGGCTCCTCCAATCCTGGGTTCTGAACCAGGAACCATCTTGCTGTGAGGCAACAATACTAACCACCGCACCACTTTGCCACCAAATGACCTGTATTCCAAATGTGATGACATTTTTGTGAGTCACACCAGCAGGAGACTCTGACACACCAGCCCCCTCAAAGACCACTAGCTAAAATGTCGTGAGAAAGACTAATGCACCTCACAATGTTACAACTGCTGCCGACTCAGCAGCTACAGGCAAACGATAGAAGACCAAAAAATATTCAAAGAATTACATCAACTGCAGCTCAGTTTTATACAACATGGGTCCCTGCTTTGTCTCTGATTGAGCTAAGGGGTCCTTGTCCTTGGTTGAAGACTCCTGCTGTAAACTTTTAGCCTCATTAACTTATTACAGACTTTTGGGTAGAGTGACTTGAGCAGTTACAGCAGGAGTACGCTTGACAATAATACCACACCTCATAACAAGGGGTACATAGGACAGATTTAACTTGCTGCACAATAGTTCACAATGCAGGTCTTTTTCATCTGAGCGGTTGCGAAAGTGTCACTCTTAACACAGTGTTAACACAGTGACAGTGACAGGGTGAAACAAGAGCTCATTTAAGGTTAAAAACAAGTCTCTTCATCATGTTTTGGTTTGTGTATTTGCCTATATACTGTGCTATACTTTTGTTTAAACTAGGACTATGGAGATAAACATTCACCATGAGCCGTCCGCCATATGTGCTCCCTCAGCTATGACAACAGCAAAACAACTGTCCTTTTGAGTTTAGAGAATCAGTGTTTGAAAAATGAATAATAATAATAGTGGTAAAGTAAAGAAAGAATGGGAACACAGCCGATGACGTCAGACATGTCCCCTCACAGTACAAACACAAACAGCTTCATTAACGTTAAAAAGACAGGATTTGCTCCATCTTTGCAGCCTTAATTGTGTCGTGCAGCAGACACTTTCATTACTCCTGTTGTTTTCAGTTACACACTATTTAACACCTTTCAGAAAGTACTGTAACACCTTTCAAGCTCCTGCAACTATTGACACTCTGGTGTTCACTCACAGTACCTGCGGTTTTTATCTGTGCACCTTGCCTTTTATTTTATTGTTTCTAAAAATGATGTTCTTGCAGCAGAGAGGAGTGGAAGGGGGAAAAAAAGACCCTGGCTGCATGAAGGTAATTCATATGTATTATTCATCTCTGCCTCTTCCATTTATTCTTACAGTTGGCTGGAGTTGTATACGATGAAAAAGCCAGTGTACACACACAGGATGAGAGGCTGCTTGCTGCACTCTTAAGCTGTTATTCCATGTTTTGTGTTTTCAGTCCCATGTTTCTGGTGCTCACACTGATGTGATGATGATTCCGCTTCATGTTTTGTAGGTTTTATCTGACATTCAAAGGGATTAATACGATTTCCCAGATACATTATATCCATTTCTATCAAAATGAGGACTTTGCAGTCATAATATAGGAGGCAATGCAAAGTGCTACATGATATGTTATCTTCCTGGCTGCTGTTTGAACGGTGGGTATCCTCTCTGCTCGAGCATAATGTGGTGCAAATTAGTCATTATTACAGTTATGAAACAGCAGTGGAGCATGTCCACTCGTCCTCACAGATTTACACAGAAAAGGGTTGAAATGCTGCTCCATGGTTTGAGCCTGTCATGGAGGAAGTCATTTTTCTGCGGCACCATTGCTTTCAGATGTGGTCAAACGGCACGGTCTGCTGATGCAAAAAAAGAACACACATTTTCTGAAAATGAAGTGTTTTGAGAGAAATGACTTGCGGGGGGAGAGTCCCTTCGTGGAGACAAGTAATATAAACTCACCGAGAGAAAGCAGTGTGGGAGACGAGAACCAGTTTCATAAGGTTTGAAGTTTTCCATCAGCAGGGACCACCAAATACAGAGCTGACAAACGACCAGTCACATAGCATGTTCATATGCAGTACACCTCTCAGAGCAAAACTTTATCACTCATTAAAACTACATTGTGTCTAAATCTCTGCTCAGGTTGTGCCTAAATGTCTCACCTCCATCAAGCACACATAATTATAATTTGTATGTAAAATTACTGCATGTCATTAGCCTGATAAGCTCTAAAATATTCATTTATGTTTTGTATATTTTTAGTCGTATACGTCCTGGTTTGTTGTAACAGCTGGCTCCGTGAACAATACGATCAACAGAACGCCGGGTATTTTCGAGCCTTAAAGAGCAGCCTCTCAAGTAATAATGAGAGTGAGAAATGCAGTGCATTTAAGTGAAAACCTTGATTAATTATGTATGATTAGAGGACTCTTAAAAGCTTTGGGGAGAGAAAAGAAAGAAACTACATAAACAGAACATGAAGTCCAGAATGGCTGGATGGATACGAGACGTGAAATTGTAAATGAACCTTAAGTATACAGGTGACTGCAGAATGATGAGGGACATTGCTTCTGCATGACTGGACGCCGGCTGACCGTTTGTGTACAGGTCATGTCACACTTACAAAGGTACTGTCCGTTGCTTGCAAAATTCTGCATCAGGATTGTGCTTTATATTTGTCCCATGTGCCAAATGAACATGTCAATAAAAAGAAGTTGTGTGATCACCATGCATACAAACCATTTTGCATCCATCTAAATATATATCTTATTTGACTGCTGCTGAGATCCAACTGATATGAGTGTTGCAGTGTAAACACAAGCACAGATAACACTGTTTACCCGGTATATTCTTGGAAGCTACATGTATGTTTTATCAAAGAATGAGTCACTGAGCAGAGGTCATTTGGAAATATCATTTCAGCTGGAAATACATTGAGTCATGCAGGTCATGCTATACACCCCCGATAACTTCTACAGACCTCTGTTGTTCCTCTTTTATTCTTCCTTTCTCTTCCCCACCACCACCACCACCACCACTCTCCCTCCCTGTCAGTGGCATCGTGCATGTTTTCACCTCTAAAGTGATTGTACCTGATTTATATGACAGGCCTTTAACCCTGCGTGTGCCTGTCCATCAGCATCAGGCAGAAAACACCCAAGGGCATGTGTGAGCAGGACCAAATCTGGCTCTCTGTCATTCAGTGGCTGTAACCTCCAACTAGAATGCACTCCAACAAATCACATTTATTCCTGCACTGTTCGGATGTGAGTCAATCACACTGCAAGGTGAGAATTGCTGCGGGTTGTGTGCATCCAAAAATATACTTCTACCTTATAGCAACAGTCTTACTGAACTGCTTCTTTCTGACAAAGTATAGACACTATGTATATGTAAATCATGGGAGTAGAGAGTTCTCTGAATGTACAGTGACTTGCAGTTTCCGGCCGTACCATTTATTTTAAACCCCAAGCCTTAGATAAGGTCAGCAGAAAATGTTTGGTAATGAAAACATGAGCTTAAAATGAGAGAGGGCTTGCGTGCATGAAAACATGAATTTCTAAAATACTGTAATGAACCCAGGGACTGAGAGGAAGTAAACACAACTGAAGGTTGTCTCCACCTGCAGTCAGCACATGGAAACAGATGTTAATGTATTCATGTTGTAATGGCTCCACCCACTGGTGTTAAATAGTATTACATGCTATGATGTGCTTGTGAAGGGTTTCCATTATTAACATTAAATGTTTAGTAATCCTGATATGATTAATAGATTAGTTCATCAACAGAAACTTCACTAACAAATTGAATGATCAATTAATTGTTAGTTATTGAGCAAAAATGCTGAACATCATTAGCTCCAGCTTCTGAAATGACCACTTTCTCAGTTTTAAATCATCATATATTGATCATCTTTTGGTTGTAAATTGTTGGTTTCAAAAAATAGATAAATAAAAAAAATTTAAAGACAGCACCTTAGTTTATGGGAAACTATAATGGGCATTTTTAGCATTTGCAAAATAAATAAAATGACAAAAATAATAATAAAAAGTCTAGATAACTGTTAGCCAGAGCCCTCATATTAAGAGGAGGCAAGGAGATAAAGTGCTCATAACTCACTGCTGACTTAAGTAAAGCAATAACAAAGTGTAACTCCTTCTACCAAAGTTTTTCATAAATAAAAGTACCAGCAAAATATTGACTATTGAAAATAAAAGCACTTATTATGCACAACAGCCCCTTTCTGAATATAGGAAGCATTTTGATGGTATAGCTGGTGAAGTGGAGCTCATTTTACATACTTTATATACTGTTAGGGGAGTTTAATTTATATTTTCACTTACTTTTTAAGAGGAACACCATTTACAGGATCATTGCACTTGTAAATTGTTTGGCAAAAATATAAAAATATAACACTGACAGCAACAACATGTGTATATATTTTAACTCTATATGTACATACAAGATGAATAAAAACTGACACAAGTGGGACAGCACAAATAACAAACCAAAAAATAAAAAAAAAGAATATTTTAAAACAGGAGTTTACAGGTCAACTAGATCAAAAACAGTCCTTACCCAGCTTGCAGCCAAATTGCATGGATATCAGAAGATGAATTAATCTGGAACTGCAAGGAAATTGGGTCAGGAGAGTTTAATTTATAAAAATGCATTATAATTGTATTGATTTATTTATCAGAGATTTGAGATTGGATAACATCAACACACATATTACCCAGCAATTACCATAGCTTATCAGTGTATGACATGAAATACCTAAGAAAATTAGAAATTATTAATTTAATTTACCAATTTTAATTATTTATTTATAGTCGTTGATCTATAGAATAGTTTGATTTACAGTATAGAATAAGTTTTTAAGTTTATTTACTTTATTAATCCCCCTGAGGGGTAATTCAATGTTTTCACTCTTGCTTGTCAATTACACACAGGTCTGAAAGACACACACATGCACAAACAGGACCTATACATGCACAAAGTGGAGAGATGTCAGAGTGAGGGGGCTGCCCTTGGTGAGGCGGTTGGGGGGGTTCGGTGCCTTGCTCAAGGGCACCTCGGCAGTGCCCAGGAGGTGAACTGGCATCTCTCCAGCCACCAGTCCACGCTCCATATTTTGGTCCGGACAGGCGACCCTCCGGTTCCCAACCCAAGTCCCTATGGACTGAGCTACTGCTGCCCCATAAGCATCTAATTTTGTTATAGGTGCTTGTTGTTGATGCTATTGACACAACTTCTTGTTTTTCTTTCCCAACTTTGATCATGTCTGATCCATTTGTGAGTTTATTAACATGTATTTGTACATCAAAATGTCCCTTAGGTTTATTTATAGGCTATATTTAAGGAATAGTATCCTTATATTTAATTTAACTTAATTAATTTAATTTAAAATTTAATTTAATTTAATTTAATTATCAATCATGAATTGAGACACATTTTTGCACCTGCACTGTAATTTGAGCATCTGCTCATCAAAACAAAACTCTGAAAAAAAAAATCAACTACAAGACGTTTGTTTAAAACAGATTATTTATTTTGTTGTTGATAGTTTTTTAATTTTTGATTGAGATACTGTTTTTCTGTAGTCACCGGAAATGGATTGAATGTAGAGATTTCAAAATAGAAGTCATCTTACTTGGCGGGTCACGTGACTCCTCTGTTTACAGGCATCCGGAGAAACATGGAGGACACCGCTGGCAGTAATCCCCAATCTCTCGGATTCACAGAGAAATTAAAGTCTTGGCTGTCCTGGTCATGGACCTACGTGTGCTTCATTTGGTTCGGCATGGTGCTCATCATGATCTACGTCCTGTGGAGCCCGCTGAAACTGCAGGAAACTCTTACCTCAGGTGAATTCATGCAGCAGCTAGCTAGCTATTGTTAGCCTGTGGCTAGCTGGCTTTAGCTGACAGACAGCGGGAGCTGCTGCTTTGACACTTCGTTATCTCACTCACACAGGCACCAATGGAGGAGACTCACTGGTTAGCTTTAGGTCCAGTTCTTACATGTCTGCTCCCAGCTCATAGTTATACTGTTTTATAAACAGCAGCGTGTGTTGTGTACAGTCATACTTGGGTAGTTTATTGTTGTGCTGCTTTGGTCCTCATATACTGGAGATAATATATGTGGCTACATGTCACCTGCTGTACTGAACACACAGCCAGTGTTTGTCTGGAGACATATGGTTTATTGCATGTCTTTTTATTGCATGGTCACAACAGATAACTTGCTGTATGGCTCCATACTGACTGACTGACTCTTCCTCTTCTTTCAGCCTCAGTTTTTCTGAACACACTCACCCCCAAGTTCTATGTGGCCCTCACTGGGACCTCCTCTCTCATCTCTGGACTCATCCTTGTGAGTTATTTCACACACTGTAGAATACATGTTAAACTGTCACCCCATCCTGCAAAATTACACCTGCTCGTAGGCCACTTAGAAGATGAAATTTGCTATAACCTCATCTTCAATTCTTATTCAGGAGTCTAAGATGAGACACACAGGGGTGGGAGCCGAGTTTTAGTCACTAATAAATGAAATGACAGGCTGTAAGGGAAAAAAATTCTGGTACATCCACTGAAAAGGTTTATTTACTCCTTCATTTAATTATGTTGTTCCTTTAAAAATGAAATGATCCCTTCTGTGCTGAGCCTGCATGTTCTCCCCGTGTCAGCGTGGGTTTTCTCCAGGTACTCCAGCTTCCTCCCACAGTCCAAAGACATGCAGGTTAATTGATGATAGGTGTGAATGTGAGTGTGAATGGTTGTATGTCTCTATGTGTCAGCCCTGTGATAGTCTGGTGACCTGTCCAGGGTGTGCCCTGCCTCTCACCCGATGTCAGCTGGGATAGGCTCCAGTCCCCTCCAGGATAAGTGGGCATGTAATAGTCTGGTGACCTGTCTCTAGCACACCTGTGACCCCTAACACGATAAGCAGTTATGGTAGTTGAATGAATGAAATTTATGTCTATGACTTTGTAATACTAAATTGTTGTCAATTGTTTCTGAATTTTCACTGTCTTAAATTGTAATTGCGCTTTGGCAACACATAAGAAAGGTCATGCCAGTAACGCTTACTGAATTGAATTGAACTGAATTGTTGGCGGGGGGGCTGGAGCCTATCCCAGCTGACATTGGGCGAGAGGCAGGGTACACCTGGACAAGGTCACCAGACTATCACAGGGCTGACACATAGAGACAGACAACCATTCACACTCACATTCACACCTACGGACAATTTAGTCACCAATTAACCTGCATGTCTTTGGACTGTGGGAGGAAGCCGGAGTACCCGGAGGATACCCACGATGACACGGGGAGAACATGCAGAGCCCAGGGTGGAAGAAATAAATCAGGAACCCTCTTGATGTGAGGCGACAGTGCTAACCACTGCACCACCGTGCTGCCGTATGCAGACAGATAAATGACATGTCATGCAAAAGATGGACAGATTTTTGACAGGGGAGAAAATAAAAAAGATGGTACTCAATAAACAAAAAAATGTTAGCTCACAAGTTAGTTTACATTACAGCGACAGAGCCTTGTGTCATTAGTGTTGTCAAGTCAAGGAACCACTGGTGTAGTGATATAACTGAGTAATGATTGATTGATTGATTGATTGATTTCTTTGTTTTGTGTCATGCACACAAACATGTGCCCAACCCTCATGGGTTTTACGTATCGTATTGCTCAGTCCCCAAACAAAATACTCTGCCTTCTATCACAGGCCCGACAAAGTCTGCCACTAAAAAGTTCCCCTTCTAAAATATATTCACATTTTTCATGGTCATCCAAACCAAAATAAATCAACATAAATAGAAGTCATTTTAATTAATAGTACATCCCTAATGCCTTCGTAAACAGGACAGTAAATAAAAATAAAAAATTAACCTCATTGTCAGTTTCACCTGCGTTTCGCAACAAAGTCTGTCCTCTTCTGGAGTGTCATTAAATCTACTGGTTTCTGAGGCTAATGGTGACGATCCTGAGTGTAACTGTGCACACAGGGAGTTTAAATTGTACTTCACACCAGGTTCTACACTTGAGCTATTCTTTATGAGACATAAGTTTTATATATGGTATACCAACAGACCATTTTTATCTACACACGAGAAACACTTTGCTCCTGAGTATCACAGAGTGCTCTGGAAAATACCTGACAAGTTGTTCAAATAAAAAAAGGATGCTTGCCTTGAATACTTCTGTAAAGCATGCTGTCACTGTGTGTTTTCTCGCCGCAGATATTTGAGTGGTGGTATTTCCGTAAGTATGGGACCTCGTTCATTGAACAAGTGTCAGTGAGCCACCTGCGTCCTCTCCTGGGTGGAGTGGAGAGCAGCTCCACGACTGGGCTGTTCGCATCTGTGAACGGAGAGGCAGAGCCCAGGCCCAGTGTCTCAGGTAAATGTGCATATAATACAAACTATAACAGCAATATTACCTGTCATACTACTAGCACTCATAATGTTGTCTTCATTTCGGTAGAGTGTAAGGTCTGGAGGAATCCTTTGAATCTGTTCAGAGGAGCAGAATACAACAGGTATGTGAAATGGGTCGCGGTTCATAATGTGAAACTATTTCTGAAGATGCAAACTGTGTCTTTGGTCCAAGGATATTTGTCTATTTGATTCATTGTGGATCATAAAGCAGTTTGTATTTTATATGTTACACCACAGGTACACCTGGGTGACAGGGAAGGAACCCTTAACATACTATGATATGAACCTGTCGGCCCAAGACCACCAGACCTTCTTCACAGGAGACACTCCGCAGTTAAGACCTGAAGATGCTGGTGAGTTTTAATTATACACATTTCCTTGTCTTAAGATAGTACAAGCATAAGACTGCAGGCACATTTCCTTGTAAAACATTTTTTGGTCCTTTGTAAATGTTCAGATGTAGTTTTTGTTGTTGTTCTTGTTGTGGTGCATTTGACGTGGACGCACACAATAAAATATGTCTGTAAGGTCACATCTATAATAAGCTTGAGTTCCTCATCTCATTACAGTGATGCAGAAAGCCTGGAGAGAGAGAAATCCTCAAGCCAGGATCAGAGCAGCTTACCAGGCCATAGAAATGAACCATGAGTGAGTCCCTCTCTCACACAGTTACAAATATCTTCTTAAATACTGTAACTATAGTAAGTGTCTGTGATTGTGCTTGCATCAAGAGCATGAATACATTAATATAATTATATAATGGTCTTTTAAGGGCGCTTTCGTACTCAAATTATTGCCTTGATTGCATTAAGTTTTTGATGTGCATGCAGAGAGGATGGGCTGAAAATCTGTCCCTTTGTGTGTTACGTGTGTGTGTGCAGATGTGCTGCAGCCTATGTGCTCCTAGCAGAGGAAGAAGCCACAACCATCACAGAAGCTGAACGCCTCTTCAAAAAAGCACTAAGTATTGGTAAGAATGGATTTAAATACTGAAACGTGGGTATTTTTTTTTTTGGTGTCTAAGTGACCAATGAGAGCAACACATTTTGTCCAGTATGGAGCAAGAGTGCTGCAGTATAATTTTTAGGGCAATAGCATCCTGTCAATGTGCGTCCACTAAGAGTGCTTTCACACCTGCCCTGTTTGGTTGGGTTCAATCAAACTGAAGTTCATTTGCCCCCAAAGTGCGGGCCGTTTGGGCAGGTGTGAACACAGCAATCACACTCACGTGCACACCAAAACAACCGGACTGAGACCTTCTTAAAGAGGTGGTCTTGGTCCGGTTACTTTATTCGTGGTGAGGACGTTGTTCCGACCTCGATCCGAACCAACTGCAGTCACATGACACATTGTTTGGGTTAAACATGAGCATGTTACAGTCCTGGAGGATTATTAATGTGCACCTCCTGCTGTACTGCCTTAATATGCACATTCAGCACATCCAATGCATCAAAACATTGTTTTCTAGTTGGAGCCGCGCCTCGTTTTCAAACTGTATGGTTTGACTAAAATGAACAATGACAGCAATATAGTCCACGATGAGCAGCGCTAAAATCAACCTGCGTAGTTGTCCCTCCATTGTGACATTAGAAAGTGTCACATTTATCTTGCAAGTGTACTCTTCTTCAACGTTTGCTTTACTTCCTGGATTGTTCCCACATGGAAATTCTGACCAATCAAGAGCAGCTTTCTCGCACAAGGTATTTGATCTGAATAACTCCAGATCACAGGTAGCTATGGTTATAAATAGACTAGACCACATCTGTCCACACCCAGCTGTGATGAAGGACATAATTACAAGTACAATATTCCATCAATGTGTCACTGCTCTTTGTCCACACAAGATCACAAGCTGCAGTATGAAGTTGTGTCAGTAATACAACTCGATCCATCTTATTGACAAATGTTGTGTTTATTAAATGTCTCCTATTTTCTGTTCTGCCATCCACAGCTGGAAAAGATATCAACTTACTGGTGTACATTAAACGCAGACTGGCAATGTGTGCACGCAAACTGGGACGGATTAAAGAAGCAGTGAAAATGATGAGAGATGTGAGTTTCTATCAAAAGTCTTTCACAGTTGCACCCCACAGTGCTCACTGCTGTGTGTGAATGTCAAATTACTCTTTCAGCTGAGGCAACATGTTTACTGTATTTGAAACAACTGCAGTACAGTATTACTAACAAATCATATTGCTGCTGTATGATATTTTCTCTCTTTTCAGTTAATGAAGGAGTTTCCACTGTTGGGAATGTTAAATATACACGAAAACCTCTTGGAGGCACTTCTAGAGCTTCAGGCATACGCTGATGTCCAAGCAGTCCTCGCAAAATATGATGGTAAGACTAAAGAGCATGAAAAAATGTCACTTTTCTGAAGTCGTCATACTGTGTTTGGACAGAAATGAGCTCAGTGTCATTGAATAAGCCTTGAAATTGTATGACATATGTCACATGACCCCAATTTCTTCTGTCATTGCAGACATCAGTTTGCCAAAATCAGCCACTATATGCTACACATCTGCACTGTTGAAAGCACGGGCTGTATCAGATAAGTATGTGTCCCTTGCATGCTATTCAACATCAGAACGTCTTAAAGGGAAAGTTCACCCCAAAATCAAAAATGCAGATTTTTCCTCTTACCTGTAGTGCTGTTTATCAATCTAGATTGTTTTGGTGTGAGTTGCCGAAGTATTGAAAATATCAACCGTAGAGATGCCTGCCTTCTCTTCAATATAGCTGAACCAAATGGCACTCAGCTTGTGGTGCTGAAAATGCCAACGTAATACTTCTGAAAACTGGATAGCAGTGTCTCTTTCCAGAAATCGTGACCTGGTTACTCAAGACCTGGTTAGCTACTGTAAAAGAAAATAGCCCCTACATGAAACTGCTCACATGAAGCTCAGTGGATTATCTTGAGTAACCAGGTCATGATTTCTGGAAAGAGACATTGCTGTTGAGTTTTTCAAATGTATTTTCTTGGCACTTTGAGCACCACAAGCTGAGTGCCATCTAGTTCTATTATATTGGAGAGAAGGTAGACATCTCTACGGCCGAAATCTCCAACACTCTGCAACTCACACCAAAACAATCTAGGCTGATAAACAGCACTACAGGTAAGAGGAAAAATATGTATTGTTAATTTGAGGGTGGACTGCCCCTTTAAAACCTGCTTTATAAATTAAATAAATATGTGAGCAGCAGCGGTGCGTCATACGAAGTGTTTTGTCTCAGGTTCTCTCCAGAGGCCGCGTCACGGCGAGGGCTAAGCACAGCAGAGATGAATGCTGTGGAGGCCATACACAGAGCTGTTGAGTTCAATCCACACGTGCCAAAGGTCAGTCATTAAAGTAACAAGTGTCACGCAGACTCTGATGATTGGGGGCCACAGAAACCCATTGATTGCTTGATGATGTTATGTTGTGCTTGTTCCTGTTCCACAACTGTCCCGATTATTTTTGATTTAGATCTGTTGGGACTGCTTTTAATGAAATTCATGCACTAAAGGTTATTTTCATCCATGCAGCTGCTGTGCTGCAAGTTATCTCAGAACCCATCGGCTGTCAGTCCTCTTCTTCTTCTGTGTGCTTGCCATTGTTTACAATCCGATTAGCAACTTGAGATGATATACACACAGAGTTATGATGCTCTATAAAGAGATATCTGAATAATAAAACGCTTAATTTTTTTCAGATGATAACTGATGGGGTCCAAGATTTAACTTTGGCCTTCTTTTAAAAACAATTAGCAAGCTAGCTTCCCTGATATCTGTCAGTAGTGTGTTCCATAGCTTTGGGGCTTCATTGACAAAGGCAAAGGCAGTCCCTGATCTTCTTCCAACTGTTGCTGGGAACCTCCAATAAACCAGCAGCAGGTGATCGCAGTGTTCTTTGAGGCAAATAGTTAACAAGGTAGTTGGCGATGTAGCTCTATCCTAGCCCATGTAGGTCTTCGTATACGAGGAGGAGGAGCTTAAAATCAATTCTAAATGTTACAGGAAGTCATTGCAGAGCAGCTCAGACTATCCTGATGTGCTGTCTCCTCTTGGTTCTGGTTAACAGCCGAGCTGCAGAGTTTTGAATCAGCTGAATTTAGTCTGATCATGAGGTCACACATGTCTGCCATGGGTGAAGGTGACACACAGAACAAACAGGTAAACCAGGAAGACAATTACAGGTGAGTTACGACAGCAGTAACAGGTGGTGCAACTTACAAATAGACGTGCTATATACTGACTCACCAGCAGGTGTCAGAGTTGCATTTATGACACATGACGTGTCAGCTTCAGACACTAAAGCTTGGTTTGGATATGTATTTGGGTAACTATAGTATTTAGTAGTGATTCATGTAATACAAATGAACAGGACGCTAGTGTATTTTTGTCAGGCACATTTGGTACAAACAATGCAGTGTTTTTGGAGTCAAACATGAATCGTGTGTTTTTACAGGAGTTTAGTTTGAATTTCACATTTAGGTCCCAAGAAAAACTGTAAACATGCAACAGGTTGGTCACAGTTTTACATAATAAGTGAGCAGCTCCAGCTGAATCAGGGAGAACATGGTACCACTGGATATCTCTGTGGCCTCTCCCATCAGTTCCCACAGGATTAGATGTCACACACAGAGTCATACACAACCAGTTGCAGCAGAGTTTTGTCTCAGTTTAGCCTTTGTAGTGTGGTGTTGTTTCATCTCACAGACTCCTTCTCTGAGAGAAAGAGAATCAGTGTGTTTGTGTGACTCTGTGTGTGTGTGTGTGTGTGTGTGTGGTTTGGGGGGGGGGGGCAGCACTTTGATCCAGCCTTTGATTTTAAAGTGAAGGCCCTCATTTTCAATGACTTTCCAACTCCACTGTGCCCAGAGGCAGCCGTCCTCTCTCCTCTCATCGCGCACCCTCATCCTGTTTCTTATCCTCTCATGTTCCCTCATCCCCCTCTCATCTCCCGTTTGAGCCAAACAGAGAGTCTGATGTTGGCCACCACTGCCAACTGAAGGAAATTTGTAACACACCTTTCACAGGGGATTATTGGAAGGCTCGTCTTTCAGTGTTTGACTGGCATCTGGTGCTTACTCAGGCCTCAGAACAGAGTTGTGTTACGATTTTGACTCACTGCATGTGAAAATGTAACAGAGGGGAAAGAGGGGGGGTTGTTGCTTTGTGTTGTCTAGGACGATGAGTGCATCTGTGGCTGTGGCCTCTGCAGACACGGGCTGGCCTGTTGCCCTCTTAAGTAGGATCTGCAATGGGCTTTTTGTCCAAATGTTTCCTAGAGGCTAATTCTGCACACTTTTGTAGATTTCCTACATTTCATTACATTTCCTAAATAGTGTAGAAATGTGTGCATGCTTTGGAAGGTGTCTTATTTAAAGGTGTCTGATACAGTCGACAGTTATCCGGAGAAAGTCAGAAGGGAAAACAAACTCCAAATTCAGTGTCATTTTGAAACAAGCTTTGTCTGTTTGGTGTTTCACCTCACTATATTTTTTTCCTCACTGTGTCTGCGCTTTTCGTAGCTTCCTCTTGGATGCATGCTGCTCACAGTCTGGCACCTGGCCGCTCCCTTGTTGTAAATTCCTGACCCCATCTGAGCGCCGTGCCCAGGAACGTTAACATATCAAAATAGCAAGAAAATAATAAAATACAGGCAGAGGGCAGAGTCTCTGCAGATTAATACACCACCACATATTTGTAGTGGGTCATAAGTGATGAATGAGAGGGATTACTTTTGTATAAGTCTGTATTTTTTTAGGAAAATGCTGTTTAGTATACTTTTAAGAAAGTCATCAGTGATTAATCTATTAGTCTTTTCAGTACTGTATAATTTAAAACGGGTCACATTTTTTACACTGCTTAAAATCTAACGTGGTATTCTAAGACATGTATTTCCCTTGTACAATAGATGCAGCCCAATCTCCAGAATATTGCAAGTTTCTGCAAACTATGGATACATTACATTTGTGCTTAATCATGTACCGAATATTTTGAAATGTGTGGTTATGCCTCGGCACAAAAAACACATTGTTAGGGTTGGGAAAAGATCATGTTTGGCTTAAAATACCCAGTTTGGCGCCACAATCATGGCTCGAAACGCAGCAATGACTCGCTTAAAAGAAACACCTGCTTTTGTCGTTTGTTGGTCTCGAACAGTAGTCTTCCCTACACCAGTGGTTCCTAACTGGTCCAGCCACGGGGTCCAGATTTCTCCCAAGTGATTAGTTTAAGGTCCACCCACTTTAAAGGAAATGGCCACTTCAGAATGAAAATACAGACAGTACTTATTGACCCTCATGCTGACAAGAAGTCCAGTGTAGTTTTTTAATCCACAAAACTTGTTCAGGGTATCGGAGGATAACAGCTAGCTGGAATAACAGCTACACTTGAAGTGCATGGAACCCACATTTTGAAAATGTAATAAAACTCCGCTAATGCATTTCAAAAACGTCAGAGACTCGAGAACTAGCACCACCACTAGCCATCAGCTAGTCTCATGCGAGTTGCCATGTAAACACAGCACATCTGCAGGGCAGGCTAACTGACCACGGTGAGAAATGATGCTATAAAAATGGAGTAAATTACGTCTTTTAAAGTCAATTTTGCACGCCGCGGCTTCAGGGCACTTGGATTATGACGGACGAGCCGTTCTGACATTTTTGAAATGCATTAGCAGAGTTTTATTACATTTTCAAAATGTGGGTTCCATGCACTTCAAGTGTAGCTGTTATTCCAGCTAGCTTTTATCCTCCGATACCCCGAACGAGTTTTGTGGATTAAAAAACTGCACTGGACTTCTTGTCGGCATGAGGGTCAGTAAGTACTGTCTGTATTTTCATTCTAAAGTGGCCATTTCCTTTAATATATGCAGCGTCAGACTTGCGTTTTGCCATGTCGTTGAGCTGGTTTGCTGTCTCTGTCAAGTAGCTGTACAGACGCCATAACAGATACCAGAGTTGCACTGAGCTGGAGCAAGCAGAGTAGAGCTGCTTGGGTAAATCTGAGCCTCTATGGATTTTTCTTAAATTCTCAACCATCATCACCAGTGTACCAGTCTGCAGTGGTGGCCCAAAGTTGAAAGAAATGGGAGCTTGTTAAAAGAAGGTTGCCCCTTTCAGTCCCTGGATCAGAAGGATAAATCTGGGTATGGAAAGCAAGACCTTTGACCCCCTGACTGAGGTTGTACTGGTTAGCTTCCAGGTGTGAATGTCTGTGTCTGTGTGAGTGTACACAGGGCAATTTCTAACAAGTTAAGGTTGAAAACAAGAAAAGAAAAACCCAGTGTACAAGTAATGAAGGAGCACCGTCAGGTCAGGCATTAAGTGTGTGGGTGTTTCATCAAGCATGCCAAGGAGATTATATATGAATATCATACAAGGCTAAATCACATGAGCTCATTCAAACTGCTCAGAAAGAGAACCCACACACACTAAACCCACATCCACACACACACACACGTGCTTCAGTCTCAGTCTGTTTCATTGCACACCGCCCTCCACCCACGCGACCCTTTTCCCTTTCCCTCACCAGCTCTCCATTTTGCCCCTATTTACCTCCTCCCTCCCCTTTGCTCCCGTCTATTTTCCTCTCCTCCTCATCTTCTTGTCCTTCTCTATTTATCCTCCTCCTCCTCCACCCGTTCCTCCATCTGTCTGTCCATTCCAATCAGCCTCTCTAACAGCCAGTGGTTAAAAAACTGACAGCTTGTCGGTTGCTCGTACAGCTGATCAAGTGCTCCCGCTATCTAAATCTGTTGTACATTTACATTTACCACCACTTTGGTCCGTACGCGTTCATTTTCGAAGCAGCCTGGCTAACCCGATCTCATCTACCTTGCTAGTTTGCTCCACTTTGGAAGGCGGTTTCTCATCTCACCCCATTCTGGTTGACGTGTTCCCATCCAGATGGCTTGTCAAGGCTCAGAAATGCAGACCTTTGCTTAGTTTGCTTCTGAAATTGGCTTTTTGGTTTGTAAATTGAGACAGAGCGGCAGTGCTGGGGTTGTTCTGAATTAAGATGGATGAGGTTTGATACAGACGAGGCAGAGGCGGTAGTTAGGATTCGCTTCATCCTGGCCCATTTTGGAACACTGTGAGTTTTCCACTGTCCTCAGTAGAGATTGGAGTAGCTCGTAGCGGCGTTAGCTTACTGTATGGAATTTTAAATCTGCAACACCTGCTTGTCTTCATGTTCTTTGACTGTACATGTGTATGTTTGTCCGACCCTTATAGATGTTATTGTTCCCGCTGTGTCCCATTGTGAGAAGCAAAGTGCTGCAGATTAGAATCAGAAGGCAGCTTATGAGTTATGCTCTGGGCGTATGACTGCCCAGGGATAAAAGGAGAACACATGAAACTCAATCCCTTCATCAAAGAGGCGACAGGGAGTGGAGAAGCGGACCAAAGAACAAGAGCTGGGGGGGGAGTTAGAAATATGTGTAAAACTGTAAAATATCCAAGTATAACCAAAATAAGACATTGGCTCGCTTACAGATTGTCAGAATAATCAAACCTGAAGTTTAAGATTGGGCCCCAAATGAAGCTCCTTCTCGTCATGTGTTTCTAGTCAAATGTAAAATGAATGTATGGGTTTTTTTTATCAGTTACTGTGGTCGTGTTCTGCAACAGAGGAGTGGTGGGTTTCCTCTTGAGCTCGCCGGCTGGCCAGCTGCCTCAACGCTGGTGCCGGGGGAGTAGAGGATGGTGAAAGGTTTGTGCTCGGAAGAAAGGAGACCGAAATGGTGAGGAGGATGCAGGCGGACAGTCAAATGTCTTTGGCTGGAGCAGACAGAGCTGATTTGAGTAAGTCAGACAGGATAAGTGAGAAGGTCAAACAAGCAGCTTCTGGTTGTCTCTTAGCTGCCGATCCTTGTAATGACTACAGAGGATGTTCAGTGAAAAGAGGAGAGGCGAGAAGACAGGACATTCCCTGGGAATGGTTGAGTGAAGCGAGGAGAAGTGTTTACACCTGTTGGGTGGTTGCTTGCTTGATTGAGCCTTTACCCATGAGGATGGAGAGATTCAGGAGGTGCAGAGTGAGGAACAGACAACAGAGGGGTGAAGTGGGCCCAAGTGACAGTCTGCATAAAGCATGCCTCTGGCTCCCCCAACTAAGAATTTTCCTAGTCGACCAATAGTCGTCATTTAGGGCCATTAGTCGACTAGTCGCCTGCATGTTTATGATATTAATTTAATTGTTAAATGATATATTTTGGGCGGGGCAACACAATGGTTTGAGTTGAAGGTGTGAGAGAGAATAGTTTCAGTAACATTGTTAACACTGTGCTACATTACAGAGAAATACCAAACCGTACTAATGAACCTTCATTAATATAGGCCTATATTTTATCTACAAGTGCACGTCACACACTGAGCGAGCCGCCTGTTAATGACGCTGTCGGCAAAGCAGTAATGATTGTGCTAAGTGGCTAATGGGCATGTAGCTACTTCCATGTTTCAGATGATACGTCATGTTTGTAGTCGACCAATGAAGATGAGTTTACATATCACCTTGGGTTCGTCCTTCACCTTCTCAAAATGATCCCACACTTTGGATTTCCTGCCCGACATGTTATTAACTAGCCTGTGGAATAACCGCAGGTACCAGCCCTGGAAATTAGGGGCCGTACACATGCTGCGTCTTTAATACGCAAGGTCGGGCGCAGGGTGCTACCCTACTCTACCTTTTTTGTGCCAGCTTTCAAGAGCACAGCGGCAGGTTGTATCTGAGGTTGCTAAGCAATCTTAACCAGCGTCATATAGCCTATTTACCTGAAATCCTGAGTGCAGAGCTGATCTTCTTCCAGGTGCTGTTTATAAGTGTGTAGGCCTATCGTTAGGGCTGCCCGATTATGGAAAAAATCATAATCACGATTATTTTGGTCAAAATTGAAATCATGATTATACAAACGATTATGCAGCGCACGTGATGACTTATATTGTTTACACGACTGTATGTCATTTCTGTCTCTACATGGTTGCGCGTTTACAATTCTCCTCTGCTCTTAATTAATCAGATCGGTACTCTGTATTGGTCGATACCCAAAGCCCAGGTATCGCTATCATATCAGGACTGAAAAAGTCGAATCAGTGCATCTCTACCTGGGACACAGGGTCCAGGCTCATATCTCGCAATCTGAAGGAGCATGAAGGAGGGCTTGGAGAGAGATAGGGATGAGCAGGGTTGAAGAGCCTGGGCAGGCTGTGATCATGACGGCGAGGGTGGAGACAGAGGGGTAAGGCAGGGGGAGATGGGTGAAGCGGCATGGTCTGGATGGATGGCTGGCTGGCTGGCTGGCTGGCTGAGCCTGTGACCATGGAAGGGATTAGACAGGATTAGCTGTGGGGTAACCTTCCCAAAGTGTCAGTCTGAGATCCAGAGCGCTGTGAAGCTGGCCGCCTGGGAATCCAGCCCAGGGGGCCCCAGCCCAGCACATGGGCTTTGTTTAACACAGACCCCTGCCACACTGGGCACCACAGACATAAAGTATGTAGAGTGGCATGTTCATCAAAGTCAGTGTACACCTATTAATGACCTGTCTGTGGACAGAGCTGAGCCGGTATTGAAAACATATACTGTTGCATGCCATTACAGGGTGTCTGCAGATCATTAAGTAGTCTTAAAACGTCTTAAATTCTATAAATACTAAAAGTAAAAGTAATGAAATTGGAAGTTGTGATGTCTTAATCGCCACAGTTTTTTAAAATCAGATTTCATTTATCCATCTTTTGAGTTGTTTTTGTCAAATGTGTTACGCTCTTTTGCCTGAAAGTCGACATTTCCGATGTTACAACTCTTTAAACCTCCCACCAAAACCAATACTGTCCCCTTACTTTATACTGGTACTTAAGTGCTAGCAAAATGTACTCACTTTTATAACCATATTGACACGTGATACATAAGACCTACTTACCTTTATACTTGTGCGCATTTCTTAATAAAGAAAATCATATTTGTTCCAAAAATCAGTCTTAAATTTGGTTAAAAATGTATCTTAAAAAGCATTAAACGTAATCGTCTGATACCTGTAGACACCCTGTGTAGTTTCAGAAAGCATACCTGTTCTATAGGTTGTAACTCTGGGGTCTGGGTCTTTGTCAGCACGGTGAACTGACTGACTCACTGGGACAAACTTACACAGCAGGGGGAAGAGAGGAGGGGCGAGCGGGGGGATGTTACACATTCATGGAATGAATGTACTGTACTGTAACAATAACACACACTCAGAGAGCTTTGGAAAGCTTTTCCCTCCCACCTTGAACAATTGCAAAATAAGGCTGTCAACAAATACCTCACATGAAGAAAATATGTTTTGGGTCTACGGGGAGGTAGCCACAGGGAATTGCACAATGGAGTAGAATAAGTGAAGTGCTGACTGAGAAACACAGAGAAGATGTGAATGAAACCATTAAAGCGGCGTGAAATGGTTTATGACCACAAGGGGGCAGGCTTTTTTTTTTTAAAACCAAACTTGCATAAGCAGAATTTAGGCTGACGGTTGCCTACTTTGTAGCCAACTCAACAAGGCAACGTCCCATTTGAGCTGTTTCTTTGTTACCAGCTGTTGAACATAAGAATGTAGATAGTCACTGGTATTTTAGTTGTGGTTTGGTTGACTGGTCACTTACTGAGTTACTCCTCTTCATCCCCTCTGGGACATAAGGCTTCAATGAACTCTTTCCATTGCATTCCATCCCTGGCAGCATGTTGCGCCTCTCTCCATGACAGGCTTATCTCTTCCAACTCCAGTGTCACAGTTCTGCGCCAGGTGGTTTTGGGCCTGTTTCCTTTTGCCTGGTGGTATTCATCTTGTGACGACTCTTGTGATCCAGCCCTGTTCCTTCCTTATTACATGGCCTCGCCATCTCCGACATCTGTGCGTGATTTCCTTGGTGATGCTCCGGCTACTTGTTTTCTTGTACAGTTGGAGGTTGGAGATTTTGTTTGGCCACAAGATCTGGCATATTTTTCTGAGGCATCCACCCTCATCATGTCTGTTTTGACCATTCGCCAACTCTCTGATCCGTACAGCAGAACAGATTTGACATTGCTGTTACAAAGAGCGTCATCGTTTTAAGGCTGTATTGCTTGGATCTCCAAGCTGGAGTTGGGAGAAGGCAACCTGAGCCTTTCCCAGCCTTGCTTTGATGTCTTTCTGGGTCCTGCTGTCCTTGCTGATAACGCTGCCCAGGTAAGCAAAGTCTTCCACAGACTCAAGTGGTTCCCGATTGACAAGTATGGGTGCTGTGGGGTTGATGTTTACGCACAGCACTTTTGTTTTGGAGGTATTGATGTTGAGTCCAACCTGTGTGGCAAAGTTGTTGAGCCTGTACGTTTTAGTCTGTATGTTTGGATGGTTCGTTGAAAGGAGTGTGAGATCGTCAGAGGTTGACGAATGCCTGAGAAAAACATTTGGGTCTCTTTTGTTGACTTTCTTTGTCAGCGTTTTGCATTTATGCAATAAAAGTCTGTCGGGAGACGTAGTAGGATGACAACAAGTGTCTCCAAATGACTGCAAACAATGGACATTGCAGTTACATGGTATTCATCTCAGCCTACGAATGTTTGGGCCAAGGTGTTTTCACGAACTTCTTTATATCTGCTCACTGCCATTTTGCTGGAAATGTTGTATACAATTGGCTTGTGTGGCCACCTTACTGTGGTCACAGTATGTGTGAAGCTAAAAGAAGTATTTCATGACAGATACTATTAGATCCCACGGTAGCAGACTGCTGATTTTATAGGCGAGATATCAGAGTCTTGACAAACAAGCATTCAAAAGATGCTGCACGGTATCACAGTTTTTGATAGCAATAGTAAGTGCACATACACTAGATGCTCCTGCTACTCTTGACCAAGTTCAGGAGCCAAAAAGCATCAAGGTGTGTGTGTACTAGGGATGGGTATTGTTTAGGAAATTAGGATACCAGTACCCTTAAAGTAATTCCGAGTACCAATAGAACACTTTCTTTGATACCTTTTCTCTACTCCATGTAATCTCTGTCATGTGAATTGAAGCATTCAGCTGCATAAAAATTCCACCAGATTCCACACGCATGTAGTATAGCCTTAGTTTTGGACATTTTAGTGGCATCATAACACCCTGACATTAAAGTGGAGAATGCTTGTGGTGATTGGCTGCAAGCAAAACCATACAAATAGTATTTTTTATCTCGATCTGGGTAAAGTTTGACTGGAGATGTTTTGATACTACTTGGATCTGGGTTATTTCGGTTGATACCTTTAAGGTATCGAGTTCAGTTAGCCAGCCCGTATGTGTATACTTACCAAGAGTCTTGTGTTTCTGTCTCTCCCTGTCTGCAGTACTTATTAGAGATGAAGAGCCTGATCCTCCCTCCAGAGCACATCTTGAAGAGGGGTGACAGCGAGGCAGTGGCATATGCTTTCTTCCACCTGCAGCACTGGAAGAGGGCAGAGGGAGCCTTAAACCTACTACACTGCACCTGGGAGGGCAGTATGTATCACCCTTACTTCTTCTATTGTATACCACTGCTCTGTGTATGAATGTAAAGAATTTATTATTTCAGTTTTGAAAGTCAGAAGTTCATGAGTTACAGTTATGCAGTACTTCAATAGGGCTGGGCCATCACAGACCCAGAGTATCATCCTTGTATGCTGCTCTTCATTTTTAAATTGTTGTGTCACAGGTCATGTATGCACAACACACCCACAGCTACTCTACTTGATTATGCAAGGATGATGTCATTGCTTCACAAAGCACAGGAAGAATGTTATATTTTAACATGTTAGTGTCTTGTCAATCTGTATAATATTTTTGCCACTTAAATGCATCACTGAAAAATGTGTTAGCCATTTCAAAGAGCCTCTTCTAACAATAGTTAAAGGAGAACTTCACCCCCAAATGGTTTGTGTATTAATTACTCATCCCATGTTATACTGAATTCATGCAGAAGACTTTCTCGCATACCTCCACAGTGAACGAAGAATCAATAACACACATTAAACAACACCAAACCTACATCAAAACATCCATTTACAAACTCTTACACAACACGTGCTGTATACTCCAAGTCTCATTTATCCAGTCGTATGCTCAGTACTTCCCAAACATTCATTCGTTCGTTCATTTTCTGTAACCCCATATCCCAGCTGACATTGGGCGAGAGGCAGGGTACACCCTGGACAGGTCACCAGACTATCACAGGGCTGACACATAGAGACAGACAACCATTTACACTCACATTCACACCTACGGACAATTTAGAGTCACCAATTAACCTGCATGTCTTTGGACTGTGGGAGGAAACTGGAGAAAACCCACGCTGACGCGGCGAGAACATGCAAACTCTGCACTGAAGGGCTCCCCTACCCCAGGAACCCTCTTGCTGCGACAATGCTAACCACTGCACCACTCTCACATCTACTTCCCAAACAGACAGCCCTTTTTTTGATTGAGAACTGAACTAAAAATGTATCTCCGTTTTCTTTCAAACCAGACGACATTGACAAAAACAGCAATTTTACCGTGCAGAACACGGGAGCTGCTGGTCTACCGCTGCCTCGAACAGTTAGTTAGTTTGTGTTATTGTGTGACTTTGGTGTTTTAAAGGATTAGTTCAGATTCACCAAAGTCACATAATAACACAGACTATTCAAAAAGACAGCAGTAGATCAGCAGCTCCTGTGTTCAGTGAGGTAAAATGACTGTTTTTGTTAAAGGGCCAGTGTGTAATATTTGGCATGGTTTATTGTCAATCTGAATCTGAATCTGAATATTCTACCCATTAATATGTTTATACAAGTGTATAATCGCTATAAAATAAAATTCGTTTGGTTTTCGTAGCCTTTTAATTATGCTTTTATATATATATATAGCAAGGGCCTTGCTTTAGAGAGGTCGCCATCTTGCGCCGCCATGTATGTAC